>NC_069659.1:141832500-141940000 GCF_027244095.1 Hemicordylus capensis
GACATAAATTGGGCTACACTCTAACACACAATGAAAAATCTAAATGGTGTGCAAACTGCTGGTCTTGTGGAAGAGAGCTGGTCTTGTGGTAGCAAGCATGACTTGTCCCCTTAGCTAAGCAGGATCTGCCC
Source organism: Hemicordylus capensis (assembly GCF_027244095.1). Taxonomy (NCBI): domain Eukaryota; kingdom Metazoa; phylum Chordata; class Lepidosauria; order Squamata; family Cordylidae; genus Hemicordylus; species Hemicordylus capensis. The sequence goes on from NC_069659.1 coordinate 141,832,632, forward strand.
TGATTGCATATGAACGGGAGACTAAAAGTGTGAGCACTGTAAGATATTCCCCTTAGGGGATGGAGCCACTTTGGGAAGGGCATCTAGTAGGGATGTGCACGGAACCGGCTGGCCCGGTTCAGTTCGAGTCTGGACCAGACTCGAACCAGACCGGGCCAGTTCAGCCTGGCACCCCCTTGAACCCCTCCCCCACGGTTCGGTTCCGTGGGGTTCGCTGACTTTTTAAAAACTTACTTTTTTTTTGAGGCACTTACCCCCTCCTGGGGAGTTGTGGGAGGCGGGGGGGGGGGTCTGAAGAGGTTCCACCTCCCACCTCCAGCCTCAATTGGCCAGCTCTTCGGCCCGTTGGGCCTTCCCCCTTTGTGCAATGGCCATTTTGGAGGCCACTGCGCCTGCGCAATTGGCCTCTGAGAGGCCTGCCATGACCCATGGCTGAAGTCCAGTAAGCCTGCTTTTTTGGAGAGTGCTGGTGGGGGGAAAGCGGCATGGCAGTGGCTGATAGGTAGGCAGAACCTTCCTTGTCCCTTAAAGCAACCCTCCGCCCTTTGAACTGGCTCGGATGCGGGCAGACCAAACTGGTTCAGCGCTCTAGGAAGGGAGCACTGCACTGGTTCCACACACATCCCTAGTCCTACATTTCAAGTTTGTGACTTTGCACATGAAACATTTGCCTCTGAAAGAGAAACAAATTTCCTGCACTCATTCTGACTATAAGTGTGGCATGTCAGTCCATATTTGTCCATGTTACATACAAGGAAACTGTATAACATTCAGAAATTGACACAGTAATTCAGAGACAGACTAAATCATATTACTGTAATAGAGGGCTGAATGTTTTGGAAGATATTGCTTGTCTGTGAGGGAAGGACTGTGTTGCTGTTCCTCTGTTGCCTTGTACATTTACGCAGAGAGGATGGTGGAACTCTGCATGGCTTGAACTGGAAAGGTTGTTACTCAAGGTGACAGGATTTCACCTGTTTATGAGATCCTGAAGGCCTGTATCCCGTAGACTGCACCAGAGGAGGGGGGCAAATGACCGCCCAAGGAAATAACTTGTCCTCATTCACTACCCCATGGCTGGACCCCTGTGGTTTCTTGAAAGAAAGGCACTTTTCACATAGAATGCTTCTCTTTATTATAATCATTCGATAGAGAGAGAGAGAGCAGCTCTCTCTCACTGGCATCTGTTGGTGATGGAACTAGGTTGCGTAAGAAAATATTTAACTTCATCAAAATCAACAAGGAATATTTTAGCAGAAAACATTTCAGATGGAAGTATTAATGTAAAATATATACATGAATTAGTTATTTCTTTTCAGACATCTAACACATATTATAACCTTCTCTCCCCAGAAATGTACTTTGCCCCTTCTCTGCCCCACCACCACCAACTTTTTGGTGCCCTTCTGCTGTAGAGTAGTTAGTATATACATCTCCTTAGCTCTTGAGAACAATTTATATTGGGCAAATTGGACACACTTCTAAAACATTTTGTGTTTAGCTGTGCAAATTTTTTTTTAATAGAAGTCAAATATTTGAGTATGCTAGGACATTTCAATAGAATTTACCAAGTGCAAAAAATACTGGCCTTTTCATATTCACATCTCAATGTGATTATGTTCTTCCAAAGTTTGGCAAATTGCCTTTTTTAGACTTGTGCCTCTTTTTACCAATTTGGCTTCAGCAGGAAAAATTGCAATAATTCTAAATATGAGATGTATTATCTTCTTTTGTGGCATAGTCCTATCAATTTCAAAAGTCTGTGGTTCAGTATTTGTAACTGAGATATAGCCAAAGTATAAGAGATCAGTGAGTCACTCCTTATGAGTGCATTCCAGCTGACTTCAATGAAAACAGGATCAGGCCTTTCATCTGATCTTAAAAACAAAATCTACTCTTACACCCCCAGCTATCACAGCATACTTATTCCCTTTGAAGCACCAGGATACAGTCTTAGAGCAGATAATGTTTTTTGAGGATTTGCAGACTAATCACTTTTAAAACCATTTTACTGGGTATATAATTATCGTCTTGACATCACTCCAGGAAATCCCATTTTGTGGAGGCATCAGCAAGACAATATGCCCGTGAAATAGGTCCTGATTAAATGTACTGAGTTTCTTTCATAACATTCTTCATTTGTATATTGATTTCTAAGGCAGGTTTGTGTTGATTTTTCTCTAAGCCCACAAAATATAAACCCGAGACAACCTTGGTCCCGGTCATTCATATGTTACAGTAATTGTCCAAAATAGGTAAATATTGATGCTTACATATGAATATTGACAATTAGAGGCACATTTTGTGAATGCCCAAGTCTCCAGAGATACACTGCTGAATGTTGGTAGGCACCTGTCAGCACTGATGTATGTGCGAAAGATGGGAAAATACATATTTTTCTGTTTTCAGACCTTACAAAAGTCATCTGGCTATGACTAGCCTGAGGCTGACCTAGACATTCTCATAAGAGAACATTTGGCTCAAATGTTATGGGCACTTGGGGGTGAAATGTTTACTAAAACTCCTGCCCAACTAAGGATTTTCATGGAACTGGGTTGGCATGGCCCAAAGGGGTGAGGGTAGGACTTTAAGGGCGGGGAGGGTGCACCTGCCCCTCCCCCCACTTCCCCCCTGTTGGCACTGGAGTTTTGTAAAATCCCTCGGAGCAGCAGCATACCTCCCTGCCTCCCCTTCCCCTCTTTGGCCGGAAGTGGCTGGAAGTACTGGGCGCGCATGCACATGCATGTGTGCACATCAGATGGACTCATGTGCGATCGCAACATGTGTGTGCACGTGCCCGGTACTTCCAGCCACTTCTAGCCAAAGAGGGGAAGGGGCGCCAGGGAGGTACGCTGCCGCCCCGAGAGATTTTACAGAACTCCAGAGCTGGTGGGGAGAAAGTGAGGGGAAGGGTAAGTGCACCCTCCCCCACCCTTAAAGTCCACCCCACCCCTGCTGAATGTTCGAACTGGCCAGTGTTTGAACCTATTTGGAGGCCCATAAAAGGGCCTCCGAACAGGTTTGTGCATATCCCTAGCACACATTGCCTTGATACTGCCATCTAGAACAAAACTCATTCCACACACAGATGAAAAAAATTAGAGGGAACACTGCCTGTCAGCCATATTAGTCCACCTGTCTGAACCAAGCAAGTCCAAGGACTGGGTTATAAGCATGATTAATAATATCCAGTGACTTCATCACCTGAAGCACTATCTCCATGTATATGTGGTATGCAAATAATCAGTTAATTCAATTGTACTATGCTATTAGCTTTCGAACTGTTTATGTGGGGAGAGGGGTAAGTTCACCCTCCCTCACCCTTAAAGTCCACCCCCCACCCCCGCTGAATGTTCAAACCAGCCAGTGTTTGAACCTGTTTGGAGGCCCATAAAAGGGCCTCTGAACAGGTTTATGCACATCCCTTCCCCTAACTTACCTGATTCTGATCTAACTATTACAGTTATTTCCCATAGAGTGTCTTAGCCAGAATGGTGTAGTGGTTAGAGTGCTGGTCTAGGACCAGGGAGAACCGAGTTCAAATCCCCATTCAGCCATGATACTTGCTGGGTGACTCTGGGCCAGTTACTTCTCTCTCAGCCTAGCCTACTTCACAGGTTTGTTGTGAGGAGCAACTTAAGTATGTAGTACACTGCTCTGGGCTCCTTTGAGGAAGAGTGGAATATAAAATGTAAAATCATCATCATCATCATCATCTGCCACCTCTGATCTCTTTGACCCATGACTGATTACTCTATGAGTGGATCAGCTGTAGCCTGGCTCAAAACCAAGGCCTGAAATGTCTTCACTCTGGCAATCCTGAGAAAGAAAAACAAGCAGCTGCCAAGACACTGTGATACTAAGTTTGCCGCCAACATCACCCCCGTTTGTGTCCCTCCAAAATGCTGAAATGACACCCTCCAACTTCACAGTTTACAAATGCAGGAGGGGTGAAATTGGTAGAAGGGCATTTCAGCTCAGCTCATAATTTTGTCAACATTCATCACATCCCAGACATTAACTGCAATATACATAATAAGGCAAAAGATCATTCTGAATAACACGAGCAGTGAACATGCTGTTTTTCAGCTACTTACAGGTATAGCTTGCACTATAAGGTCTATATTAGTTGCACAAGTAAATAAGTAGCTGGTATGGGGCTTAATGACCATTCTAGTGCATCGTGGCCTGTAGAGTTATAATGTTACCACTGTGAGTCTTAACCTAGGATGCTATTTCTGGAACAGCAGGATGGTGTCACATGGCACAGAAACAGCCACAGATGAGAAACAGCAGCAAAGAGATGGGGATAACATCTGTGGATGACCCAAGAAGGCAGTTATCACAGAAATGCCATTTACAATAGCCCTGCTCAGACAGGGAGCCCTTTTTTCAGCATAATGAGAAAGGGATCAAAGTGGTGAGGGGAGGAAGCCTTACCTTCCGTGCAGACGATCCATTCGTCTGGGTGCATGGATTGTGCACCAAGATGATCCTCCACTGCTGCTGGCAGCAGGGATGTTTGGAGACTGGGAGGCCCTTCGAACTCCCATAACACGAGTGTGCAGTGCCTTATGGGGATCTCCCAGCACCGGCAGGGAGCCCTGCAGTCTCTCAGCCCCATATGCAAGCAGACGGGTCTAGCGGATGATTGAAAAAATCAGGTTGAAAATGAATGCTTCCTCCCTTAACCTCATTATGAAGGTGGGCTCTGGCTGTGGGTTTGCCTCCGCACCTCTGCCAGGAACCACGGGGCTCCCAGTGGTTTCCACATGCCAGCAAAACTGGGCTGGGTTTCCTTAGCCCAGTTTTGCCTGTGCTTGAGAATAGCCCCATTTTATTGTATGTGTGTTCAGGTGTCTATACATATGCACATGATTTTTGATGGAAAGTCTGTACGTGCATTTTTTTTTTAAAAGGAACATAGACACAGGCCCCTTCAAAGGCAAGGTACAGATAGGAAGTGTACTACTGTATGTGTTTAAGGATCTGTATGTGCTTACACTGTACCCAGATTTTTTGTGTGTTCAGCATGTTGAGGAGATTCTCACGATCAGCAAAAAGTGGGCTAAGGGAGCGTAGCCTGATTTTTGCTGATCGTCTGCTGCCATGAGAGCTGCGTGGCTCCTGGCAGAAAACTCTCCTAATTCCCCCTCCCTTTAGCCTAATCATGTATTGCCACAGTGCGGCTCTGCGCCGCGGCAACACATGACGAGACCCCCGGCCGGAGGCTGAAACAAGCCTCCCAACCCTGGGGGTCTCTCCAGGATGCTCCGCGCGCTCGTGTGGGGCATCCTGGAACTTGGGGGGCCATGCGGCCTCTGATCTCCTCAGCCCCCACCGGCTCCATGACAGAGCTGGCAGTTGTGTGGGCAGCTGATCTGGCCACCCAGGGCTATCTGGGGATCGTCTGTGGGGAGAGCGGGCTAAGCCCCACAAACCCTTTGAAGGGCCCTGCTAAACCCCGCAAACCCTCTGAAGGTGGGTCTCACTGATTGTGAGACTCACCTCAATGTATGCTAATGGGTCACGATTGAGGGTCAGTTCACACATTATGGTTTGTATGGGTTTTTTTGCACACATCTATATAAATGAGACCAAGGGTGGCTTGGCCGGGGCAATGGGGGGCAAGTCTCCCTGGAAACTAGTTTGCCCCTCTGCCCCTCCTTTTATTTCAGAAATCTGACATGTGGGACACAACTCAACCCCTCAGAAATGCATGTTGCCCCTTCTGTGCCCCCTTCAATTTTTTCTTGTGCCTCCACTGAATGAGACACTCATGTGTTTGGAAACACATATATCATCCAGGGTCACTAATCAGAGAGCCAGGATGCAGCTGTCAAGCGGACACTGCCAAGTGTCCCCGCTATGCAAAGCTGGGTTTGCTGCAATGGTAATGCTGACCTAATCTGTACCAGAAACTTGCAATGAAGTGGATGAAACTGACGGACAAGACAAACTTGCCACATGGATTCCCTACGAATGTGTACAGTAGAGAATGGGGTGATGGCATTTGGTATCAGAACTTTGCTGAAGCTTAGTAGGTCTGAGGTCAGTCAGTATCTGGATGGAAGAGCACCTGAGATAATATACTACTCGATCTACATGATGGAAGAAAGGTAGGATATAAGTGTAAATACAATAAATGCATATTTATTGTTACATGTATTGCCACTATTCCTTCAAAGAACTTAAAGCAGCATTTTAAGCCCAGAACAATCCTGTGAAGTACGTCAGGATGAGACATGTGGTTTGCTCAAGACCACCCAGTGAGCTTCAAGGTCAAGGAGGGATTTGAACTTAGATTTTTCATAGCCAAACCCAAATCTGTAGCCACTATACTTCACCATGTTACTTAAGTTATTTATAACAAACTTTGTGGGGCTATTCCCACGATCAGGCAAAATCGGGCTAGGGGAGCCTAGCCCGATTTTGCTTGATTGTGGGAGCCACCAGGCTTGCAGGCGAGCCTGGAGGCTCCCAGGCAGTTAACCTGCCTAAGTACCCCTCCCCTAAATCCGGGTTTGCAGAGCGAGTGCTCCGCAAACCCGTTTTTAAAAATCGTGAGTAGCTGTGGCGTGGCTCCACGGCTACTCACGAGGAGACCCCCGGAGGGGAGGCAAAAAGCTGATCGGCCCCCACTTCCCCCAGCCCCCTGTGGCTCTGACACAGAGCCGGCAATCGCGTGGGTGGCCGATCTGGCCTCCCAGGGCTCCTGCCCTGCTCGTGTCTGGGGAGAGTGGGCTTAGCCCGCTCTCCCCGCTCACTCTGCAAAACCAGGTCTCACTGATCATGAGACCCGGCTCAGTGAGTAAAGCCTTCTTCCCTTTATGCCTCTGTTATTCTGCATTAATGGGACAAAAAACCCAAATCACTTCAAATATACACTGTTTTTTAAGTATAAAAGAATTTGGCTCAGGACAAGGTTCAGGACCTTTTGCATAGTGGTGCCTTTCCAAAAGAATTCTCTTCCCAGAGAGATCCACCTTTCAAGCCATTAAGAGCTTTATTGGAAAACAAAAATCATTTTGTTCCTCCAGGTCCAGAGTGGGAAGAAGGAAGTAATGGTTTTATTTTAGATCCTTGCTGCTGACTGTTGTTTTATTGTATGTCGACTGCTGATTTTATTTTCAATGGTGACCTATATTTAAGCTTTATTGCCATTTTTATACTATTTTATGGTTTCATTCTGTGAGCCATCTTAAGGACACTGTTGGGCCACACATAACATAACATAAAATACTCAAATATTTTGCATAACTTACTGTTGATCAGTAGTTCCTAGGTGGGAATGTGTGATAGCAGTTAATGAAGCTCTTCTCACAATTGGTGAAAAGAGCTTCTTCCAGGTCTGCAGGGAGAGTGGGCTTAGCCCACTGTCCCCGCAGATGATCAAAGGCAGCCTGGGCAGCCAGATCGGCTATCCACAGGACTGCTGACTCCATCACAGAGCTGGTGGGGCTGCGGGGATCAGGGGCTGTGTGGATCAGGGCTGCATGGCCCCCGGAAGTTCCAGGATGCCCCATGTGAGCACACAGGGCATGCTGGAGAGAGCCCTGAGCCCGGGAGGCTGCTTGCAGCCTCCCAGTCAGGGGTCTACTTGTGTGTCGCAAAAAAATGAGGTTAACGGAGCGCTTGCTCTGTTAACCTCATTTAAGGGGAGGGGGAATTTGGAGGGCTAGCCACCTTGGGAGCACTGGGATCACCTGCGAGCCTGGTGGTTCCCATGATCCCTGGAAAGCGGGCTAAGCTCCCTTAGCTCGCTTTCCAGTGATCATGGGAATAGCCTCATAAGGTAATTGTGCTGCTGTTTTAAATTTATTTATTTATTTATTACATTTATATACCGCCACATCCAAAGAACTCTGTGCGGTTCATAGTAACCGTATTGAATTTTATAACACAGTGAGGCTATTCACACGATGGGAGAAAATCGGGCTAGCGGAGGCTAGCCCAATTTCCTCCCATTGTGAGAACCACTGGACTCAGCTGCGAGCCCAGTGGTTCTTAAGCAGGTCACCCGCTTAAGTAGCCCAGCAGTTAAACCGGGTTTGTGAGCACTCCGCAAACCTGGTTTTTCTGCTTGTGAGTTGCCACAGCGTGGCTCCATGCTGTGGCTACTCACGAGGAGCCTCCCAGCTCGGGGAGTCTCACTGATTGTGAGACTCACCTCAGTAAATGAATTCTATAACAATTGCTGTGTTTGATCTTATTTTTTCTATTATCAATCAATCAATCAATCAATCAATCAAATTTGTATACCACCCCAAACTTCCATCTCTGGGCAGTGTACAATATTAAACATGTTTAAACAGAAATAAAACCCTTAAAACAACTTTAAAATCACAGTCTAGTTAAAAAGCTTGAGTGAAAAAAATGAGGCTATCCTCATGTGTGGTGGGAACCAGGTTAAGGGAGCTCAGCCCAGTTTCCACTGCGCATGTGAATCACCGGGAGTAGTGCAGCTGCCAGTGGTAAGCCCGCTTAATTCCCCCTCCTCTTAAACAAGGTTAGCGGAGCGCGCACTCTGCTAACCCCATTTAGTTGGTCATGTGTTGCTGCGGTGTGGCTCTGTGTAATGGCAACTCACAAGAAGACCCCCAACTGGGAGGCTACAACAAGCCTCCTGGCATTGAGGGACTCTCCAGCATGCCCTGTGCACTCAAGCAGGGCATTCTGGGACTCCCGGTGGCCAGGAGGCCCCTGATCCCCGCTTCCCCAACCGGCTCCATGATGGAGCTGGTAATCGTGTAAGCGACTGATCCAGCCACCCAGGGCAAGCTGATTGCTCGTGTGTGGAGAGTGTAGGTCAAGCCCACTTTCCCCGCATCCCCCTGCTGGCTCTCCACACTGCTCCTGTGGAGAGCCTTAATGAGTCTTTAAAGACTTTTTAAAAGTTGTCAGAGATGGGGATGCTCTTATATATTGATTTAATATGTAATCTTATGTAATGTTATGTTTTGTAATACTACTATATTTTAATTGCTATAAGTGCTCTATCTATCTATCTATCTATCTATCTATCTATCTATCTATCACATTTTTATACCGCCCAAAATGCAAGTTCTCTGGGCGGTTTACAAGACAATAAAAACAACCACTAAAAAGATTAACACATTTCAACAATTAGAATTTACACCGTTAAAACTATTAAAACACAATTAAAACTCAATTAAAACAATGTCTAATTAAAAGCCTGGGTGAACAAATGCGTCTTGACTGCCTTTTTAAAAGTTGCAAGAGATTATGAACAAAAGAAAAGTATATAACAATGATAGCACATGACGGGAACAGTATGAGTGAATTGCAAGGTCTGGGGACAAAGCAGTACAAAAGAAAACTGTGCGACCAGGGGATGGAGATTACAGGTATTTTTTTGAGTTAAGATAATAGTCTATCTGCACATCATTTTAGCTAAAAGTTTAGGAGTGATTCCTGCAGTTGGTGCATGTTCTCCTCCAAATGGGCGATTAAAGCCAAGAGGCTACAGTACATGAAAGCTCTTTCGAGATTATTGGTTTTTTGTATTTTGTATTTTGATTTTGTTAAAACCAGAGGAACATTTTAGCTTTAAGAAAAGCTCTAGTAATTATGGCAATAAATAAGTGATTGGAACATTTTCCATATGGTGCTGAACATATTGGCAATCCCTTTTTATTTGATGAAGATTTGGTTTGGGCCAAGGTATTTGAAAGGCTGTCTTCTGCTGCACGACCCTGCTCCCTGTTGAGATCATGTTGAGGGCACAGGGCAGGACCTTTTTAGTAGCAGCACTTCGGGTCTGAAACTCCTTCCCATGGGACACCTTCCACAATCCTACTTTACAGGTATTCTAATGCTCAGTAAAAGCTTCTTAGTTGTGTTGGTCTTCAGATTAGAGTAGTAGTTTTTTCCCCTTCTTTTGCTATTCTGATATTATGTTGCTGTTGGTTTAGTTTTTTTAAACTTCTCTGACATTTTGTTTATAATGTACATTGATTCATATTTTGTCTGTATTCTTGATTTATTATTTTATTGTGGTGCTTTATTTTACGTTCTAACATTCTATATTATGTTCTTTATGTGCTTTGAAGTTTTCCATATAATATGAAGGCTATTCATATATAATATGAAGGCTAGTTTTCTTTTGAAGTTTTTTATATAATATGAGGCTATTCACATGCATGTGCAAAACCAGGCTAAGGGAGCACAGCCCAGTTTTGCATGCGCATGTGTACTGCCGGGACTGGACCGATACCGGAGGCACCATGGCCGCACTATGGGTCCCACTGCACAGGCACGGCAGCCTCCAAAATGGCCACTGAACCAGGGAATAGGCCCGGAAAAGGCCGAAGATGCCCAAACTGGGTGGTTTTTAGGAAAAGGATGACTGGCAGGGGGAGGGGGAACCTCTGCAGAGAAAGGGCTGTCGGAAGTCCAATCCTGACACATTTTACTTCTCAAGACTTGTTTAAAGTCTATGGATCTGTGCTTGGTTCCATCACAATGAAGGTACCATGTTAATCAGTTTGTTCTGGGCTTCTGCAACTGCACTTCACAATAGCATAATTTGCTATTAGACACAGAACTCTACTTGAAAATAATTCCAGCTCTCAAATCAAGTTTTTAAATCCAGCTGTGAAGATAAACTTGAACACAGGTGAACAGAACTTGATAAAAACTCCAGAGACATGTGGAGATGCAAGGAAGTCTGAAGGTGTGGCTTGTGCCTTCTGCATAGCTTCTTGCTTCTCCACATATGCAGCAAAAGTAGAATGAAATGTGTGATGTGGAGATATATGTGCACTGTATTGATCTATTGTATTAATTCTCCTGGGTGTGCCTTGGAATGTGCGTCCCAGAGCCCAGCTGATTGGCTGGGCGGCGGACGCACCTGATTGGCTGAGGCACACCCAGGAGGATTGGTTGCCGTGGTGGCGGCCCAGCCATGGAGGCTAGAGGTGGTGGGCCCGGGTCAGGCCCAGCCATGGAAGCAAGGCCCAGGAGGGGGGAATGAAACTGGGAGGGGCATAAGTGGCAGTGGGGAGGAAAGGTGGCTGGGCCTGGAAAAAGAGACTGGGGCAGAAGGGGGGGGGGAGAGGTAACCTCCGGCCCCAAAGAGCGCACAGATGCTCTGTGCGGGGTTGGCTAGTTACTTTGAATTTATTCAGTCTTCAGAATGCAGCATTTATTGGGTCAGACATTGGATTTGGCTGGTTTCCCCCCGAGGCTGAGGGAATTGTTTGCTTTATCAGGGAGAATATGTTTAGCTAACCAAGCAGTGCCATACTGATGAAAATTATTCAGAGTAGTTCCATTAAAATTAAAAGGACAAGTTAGGCCATGCCTAATGATGCTTTGATTTCAGTGGAAGTACTTTGAGTTATTTTCATCACTATGTCAGGAAATGATTTCCCCCCATTACTCTTACCAGAGAATGGGGCCAAAATCAGTTGCTTGGTTCAGATAGAACGTATGAAAATGTGTTTGCTATACTGAATTTGTTAGAGAAGGGGCAACGATATACTGGAAATGTGGGCTGACATACAAAGAACTGTATTAAGTATACAAAGTTTGCCTTTTGTCTCCATGAGAAAGCAGGCCCATATGCTGTATCACAAACTGCTTTGGATCTCAGCCCTGGCTATAAAGTGTGGTATCAAAAAGGGTGGAACTAGAAAGCTCAATGAAGTCTACAAATCTAAAAAGAAGCATCTTTTCCCTAATTAACCCTATGAGAAGCAACTTCTAAATTCAGTGGTTCTCCAGGAAATATATTTGTAAGAGCTGCGCATTGCATCCAATAATTGGGTACGAGATTATACAAGCCCTATTGGGCTATATTTCATCAGAAATTGTTCAGTTGAGAAATGTCTCCAATATCAGCAAACAATTTGATGCAATACCAAATCGTATCAGTAATCTATCGAATATTATTGGAGAAATGGGCTGCCTTCTAAGAAGCCACAGCTGCAGCGTTTCAAATCTCTGCCTTCGGTTTCCTGGGTGCACCCTAACATGCCCCAGGAAGGGAAGCAATGTTGTGATGTTGCATCCTGCTTCTGGCACACACTACTTGCGGGGGTGGCAGTGGTGGATTGTGACTGTGGTCATCTGGTGGTGATTTAGTGCTGGGCCTTTTCTATAGCTGCCCCAAAGTTTTGGAACTGGTAGCTTTAAAAAAAAAAAAAAGCCTCAAGGCACACCTGTTTAACCAGGCATTTAGTTAAATTTAAAATTGTTTTAAATGTTTTAAACATTTGTTTTAACATTTGTGTTTTATTTTAATCTTGTGTAAACTGCCAAGAAATGTGTGTATGTGTGTGTGTGTCCACACATACAATATGTAGAATAATTAAAACCGAGCATCTGAAGGATCGCCGTCTCCCAAGGGTTTCTGCCTGCCCAATAAAGTCATCGGAGGGTGCTTTGCTCCGTGTGCTGACACTTAGGGAAACTTGATTGTCGTGTACGCAGGACAGGGCCTTCTCTGTTGTTCAGGCTTCTACCCCATAGGGGACTCCAGTCTTTTTTCCTGGCTTTTGTTTTTATTGCTGTTGCTTTTTGGTGTTTTTGTGGTTTTAATTGATTTTAATATTTTAATGTGATTTTATGGGATTTAATGGTATTAACTTTTGTAAACTGTCTTGGGATAAGTTTTATGAAAGTCGGTATATAAATCGAACAATGAATGAATGAATGAATGAACGAACAAACAATCTGCAAATGAGTGGGCTGTAAGGCTGATGAGCAGCATTAACTAGTAACAGTGCAGCCCACTGGATCAACGATCTAACTGCAAAGAACAGCATTAATTTATAAGTATTAAAAGTAGCATCTTCAATAACTGCAGGCTGAAAAAACCAACCTTCTAATCCAGTGATCTTGGACCAGGAGGTTCAAGATCACTGTGGGTATTCTTTTTCTAAATACACAGAACAGCAACATAAAATGTGTGTTTTGCTTGCTTTTATTTGCTAGTATGCTAAACACTACTAATTGATTCTGATGAAGAGACCAAGCTAAGTGAGAAGATTTGAGTTTTCATGGCAAAAGCTCTTGCAAGAACCATAATGTAGATGCATTTGGCCACTTAGGTAAGATGCAAAGCAACGTCCTTGAAGTGCCATTAGCTGAAGCTAATGAGTGCACACCCCCATGCTCCTTATAATAATGACTTCCTTCTAAGTAATCTTAAAATGAAAACCTAAGCCTGCTGAAAATGGCAATCAAGGTTTCTGAGGAAGAGATGTGTCTTTTAGGCATTTACTTCTGGTTCCTCTCCCTTTTCAGTTCATTATGGAGCAAAATCTGGCATGGTTTTTAATACACTATGGAATCTACCACACAGTCTGGCACAACTCCAGGTTTCAGGAGCCTAGCTTCCCAGACGTAGTGCTGCTTTTCTCATAGCATCCCTATTTCTTTGGGAGCTGAAGCAGGAATACCATTACAGTCTGCCCAGTTTGAAACCAAACACCCAATATTCCCTCAGAGGAGTGCTAAAAGTAGCAATGTATTGTTCTAGGCATGCCTGCACACCTTGGGAGGCTTGCAGTTAAGCAGAGGGGCCACCACTGACAGAAGACAACAGGCCACTCACTCATTTTATAATGGGAGCGGTGCCTAGAAGAGTGCCTAGAAGAGGCAACCTTTTTCTATGCTCCTTTGAGCCCAGCTGGCATCAATGGGGCTAAAGCAGAAGACAGCTGTGCCCTACTGCTGCCAAGCTGCCTCCCATCTAGGAATGGGAACTCACTCCAGAGGCTCCTGCTTTGCTCACTGGGAGATCCTCCATTGCTTTCTGGAAGGAAGGAGCACTGAAGGAGCAGACTAGCGACTTTTTAAATGCTTCTTTTAGCACCACTAATACTGGAGGAGTTCCAAGGAGAATCAGAGAGTTGTGCCCTCTGCCATGGGCGGTGGTGGTGGTAAGTGGGGTGAATTATATTCCTCCCCAATATCTGAGTGCCCACAAATACCTACACCCAGCCATGATTACATGTCCCTTGTTCACATATTCAAAGTCTTCATGTATGACATGTACTTTAAGCATGGAATTGGAGCTAGCAGGATTGTTTTTATTCAGTAGAGAGCTGGATTGAGCTCCTTAGAGATGGCGTTGAGGCATGAGGGAAAGAAGGGGCATTGTAGGGATGTGCACAAACTTGTTCAGGGTCCTTTTGAGGATCACTGAACCAGTTCAAAGGTCCAGCAGTTTGACTGGTTTGGTGCTGGGGGGGGGGTTTACCATTAAGGATCAGAGAGAGTGCTTTCACCCCGCTCCTGCTGTGTTTCCCCCCCACCAGCACTATCTTTTAAATGCTGGTGTGGGGTGGCAGCATACCTCCTTGCCACCCCAGTCAGTGTCAAACTGGAAGTGCCCAGCATGCATGCACATGCATGGCCAGGGTGGCAAGGTTTGACACTGATTGGGGCGGCAAGGAAGTATGTTGCCACCCCATGCCAGTGGTTTTAAAGGCAGTGCTGGTGGGGGAAACACAGCAGAGGGGTAAAAGCACCCTCCCTGATCTTTAAAGGTACCCCCCCCCCCCGCCGCCACACCGAACCGGCCATCTGCCAGTGTGTGCACATCCCTAGGGCTTTGTTGGGATATGCAACAACTGCAGCCTGGCTTGCTGTATAGTTTGCATGTAATCTACTAAGAAGCCAGAGGGGCCACTATAGTTTCCTCAGTATTGGCTGGGCTAGCTAGGAGTTTTTATTATTCTTCCTGTTCCTGTTTGTTCCTGTCCCTTTGTGTATGAGTCAGCAAGTTCTGTACTGATCGCTGAGTGCCTTTGTCTCACATGTAAAGTTATTTTAAAACCCTTTCACTGGTGTTTGCTCTGTAAACCACACAGGCAGAACACATGTTGCAACAGGCTTAACCCTCTGCCCTACTACAATTCTGATCTAGATTAGATCCCTTCCACATAGCCACTATTTGTCCTGGGAAAACAACTCCTTGTTACCAATTGGAGCTTTCCCCCCCAGGGCAAATGGTGTGTGTGTGTGGCGGGGCATGGGGGGGGGATCAAGGTCAAGACTGTGGTTAGGACAGGGGGTTAAACCCTCCTCTCTCATGCCTTAGTTTTGATTGACAGTGACTGACACAGCTGCTATTTTCTGAATAAAAACCAAGCATGCTACCCCTAATCACCAAACACATGGTTAAACTGAAATCTAGTTTGACCCTATGACTGGTCATTTTCAATTTTATTTTCTAAACTATCCAATTATCTGTTAAATAGCTCACTTCTTGCCTATTATTTGTTTGATGCTGCCCCTTCTTTTCTTCTGTTCTGAAACCCACCTGTTATATGTCCTCAGTTTTTGAAGAATATGTAATGGTGAAACGTTTGATTTCTTATACTTTTAAAATGAATTAAATGCTAGTGGGCAGGCCCTATCAAGGCCCCAGATGCCTGAATGTTTGGGATCTGGCAGGAATTTACGCTTCAGCTAGATACCCCCCTTGTATCCATAAGCTCTATGCAGATTTTTAAAAAAAATGCTTGTGTACAGTGTCCTGTGGTCTCATTGGCAAGCCCCACCCCAGTTCTAAGGCTCAGGACTTCAGTGCCACCATGGCAACCATAGGGCTGTTCCAACATGTTGTTGGCCCAGCACATGAATTATGGATAACTGAATTATCGATATGAATCATCACATATTCTGGATCTAGTTTTTTGGATGGGACAGGAGGATTGTGATTTGAAAGTGGGGGATATGTAATCTCTGCCGTTGTCATGGCCAGATCACTTCCTTCTGTGGTTTAGAGTCTCAGTGGCTACACCACTCTGCAAGGGTGGGCACCTATAAAAATGGTCCACCCCTGGAGTGGACTCCAATGGATTCCTGAGGTCTCTGGGGGATTTTCCAGCTGGTATGGCAGGTGCTCCTGTTGGAGCTCTTGTTGCTCTCTGGAATGGAGTGATGGCTCGGGCAGTTGACACAATCACATCCAAGTGCCTTCTCCCACAAAGCAGAGCCAGTGCAGCACCTTGGTAAACACCTGAGCTGAGGGTGATGAAGCAAGTTGGGAGATGGCTGGAATATTAGTGGAGGAAAACCCGGGCTGAGTCTGAGTGAACACAGGTTAGAGATCATTATCAAGCCTATTCTGTGGCAGTGATAGAACAGAAGAAATATTTTCCCCTGTCCACCATTGTATTATGTCAATGTCATCAAACTGGCCTTTTGAAATCTGGCTCTGGGCAAGATGTATTAGAACCCTCGGTAACATGCTGTGACACATTTGCACAGCACTTTGAGGGTAAGGTCGCTTGTATTCACCATGAGTTGGACTCTACAGCTGATACAGTGTTATTGGGAAAGGTGTCCAGAGTAACACCTGATCTAGTTTTGCTGGAGGAGTTTCAGTTATTGTTCCCTGAGGATGTGGACAAGGTGTTTAGGCAAGTTTGATCAACCTTGTGCTTGCTTGACCCTTGCCCTTCATGGCTTATTAAATCTAGTAGGGAGGGAATCTTTGGCTGGGTCCAGTAGGTTCTAAATATCACATTGAGAAAGGGAGTGGTCCCAGCTCCATTGAAAGAAGCTATTATTCAACCACTCCTTAAAAAAAAAAGTCTGGACCCAGAGGGTCCACAATTATAGGCTTGTGACCAATATTCCCTTTCTGGGCAAAAGAGCTTGAGTGTGTAGTGGCTTACCAGTTCTAGACACTCCTAGAGGAAAAAGATTATCTAGATGTATTTCAGTCAGGCTTCAGGCCCAGCTTTGGAACAGGAACTGCTTTGGTCGCCCTGTTGGATGACCTGTGCAGAGAGAGAGAGAGAGAGACAGGGAGAGTGCAACTCTGTTAATTCTCTTGGATCTCTCAGCAGCTTTTGATACAATTGACCATGGTATCCTTTTGGATAGGCTAGCTGAGTTGGGTGTGCTTGGAGGCACTGCTTGGATGTGGTTCCACTCCTACCTCGAGGTTCCTGTTCCTCGAGGTTCCACTCCTACCTGTTCCAAAAGGTGGTGCTGGTGGATTACTGCTCTTCCCCTTGGCAGTTATGCTTTGAGATTCCGCAGGTTTCCATTCTTTCCCCTATGGTGTTTAACATCTACATGAAACCGTTAGGAGAGGTCATCAAGAGATTTGGCCTGAGGTGTCATCAGTATGTGGATGACACTTAGTTATCTCTCTCTTTTTCATTAGAGCTGAGGTGGTGACTGTCCTGAAACAGTGCCTGTATGGATGCAGTAATGGACCGGTTGAGGATGAAAAGCTGAGATTCAATCCAGACAAGACAGAAGTAATGTTGGTTGGTGGTTCATCTGCCCAGGTGAATGGTGTTCAGCCTGTTTTAGATGGGGTTGTACACTCCCTGAAGGATCAGGTTTGCAATCTTGCTCATTGATCCAGCATTGTTGCTAGAGGCTCAAGTGGCCTCTGTGGCTCGGAGCACCTTTTATCAGCATCAGCTGATACGCCAACTGTGACCTTACCTGGATACAGATAGCTTGACCACAGTTATTCATGCTCTGGTAAACCTCTCACTTAGATTCCTGCAATGCATTGTATGTGGGGCTGTCTTTGAAAATGGACTAGAAAC
This sequence comes from Hemicordylus capensis, assembly GCF_027244095.1. NCBI lineage: Eukaryota > Metazoa > Chordata > Lepidosauria > Squamata > Cordylidae > Hemicordylus > Hemicordylus capensis. Next base: position 141,850,184 of record NC_069659.1, read on the forward strand.
TGAAAATGATCCGGAAACTGGTACAAAATAGGGCTGCAAGATTATTAGCTGGTCCTGGACATTTTGTTCATATTATGCCAGTGCTTCATCAGCTGCACTGGCTCCCAGTCTGTTTCCAGGCCCAATTCAAAGTGCTGGTTTTAACCTTTAAAACCCTAAATGGCTTGAAACTGGGCTACCTGAGAGAGTGCCTTGCCCCATATGTCCCAACCTGAACCTTAAGATCTTCTTCGGAGGCCCTCCTCCGAGTGCCCCTGACAAATGTGGTGAGGTGGGTGGCTACTAGAGAGAGAGCCTTTTCAGTGGTTCTTTTTCAGTGGTTCCATGCCATTTATGCAATAGCCTTCCCAGTGAGGTTTGCCTGGCTTCATCACTTTGTTCTTTTAGACACCAGGTAAATATCTTTATGTTCGCTCCGGCCTTATACATATAAATTTTGATTTTTACATTTGATTTTTAAACTGATTTTAAAAGAGTTTTAGAATGGCTTTGTATTGTATTTTGTATTTTCTTTCCTTTCTCCCCTTTTCATCTGTTATGATTAATGTGTTATGGGTTTTTATTTTATGTTTTAATGCTGTGTTGTGAGCTGCCCAGAGAACAATTTTGTTATGGGGTGGCTAATAAATAAAGTTTGTTTATTATTATTATTATTACAATGTTCCTCTTCTTAAATGTCTGAACAGGTGAATGGTCTCACACTTTAAGAATTCCGCTGTTTTGTGAAACACTCTCCAAACCGAGAATGCAAAGCCTGTGGTCTGTCAGTACGGTTATCTTCATGGTATGTGGCATCACAAAACATACCTGAATGGGTGGGTGCGGGGTGCGTGGGCATATGTAAAGCAAAATTATAATCGTTTATAGAAGAGATTCAACCTTTAATTATAAGGACACTTTAATGACAAAGCAGTTTGTATTATGATGACTGCCCTACGGTTGCTACGAGTTGCAGGCCATCAGTGCAGTGTTCAGCCCTGACCCTTGATCTAACCCAACTCCCTGGTGAACCCATCCAATACTGAAGAGCCTTAATTTAATATCCAGAGGCCAGATAGAACTGTGTTCAGTTGATTGTTGTCAATTTACCTTGCAGCAAAGCAACTTGAACTACAAATGTAAGGTAGAGGTGGAAGGGGCAAGGCCTGCAGCTCAGCCTTTCACAGTCATTTTGAATTCCATTTTGCTAGACCAGCCAACACTAAAAGGTTCAGAGGGCCAATCTGATTTGGCTAAACATCCACAAGGTGATACACTTATCCAAAGCACTTTGGTCTGTGAAATTCCATAAGAATACCCTCTTATGAGACCAGAATAATGTGTCTTTCAAAGAAGCAAAAGAAAAACAATGTAGTACACAAAAAATCTTCCTTTTAAAAAAGGAAGCCATATCATTTTAGACTAATTGAACATATAAGTTTACCTTTCATGAGCTCCATGTGTTTTTCTTTGGATGCAACTTCCCCACCCTCTTCCCTGCTACAGTCCTCTACACCCCACAAAAGCCTCTCCTGATGGCTGGACAATCCTCCAGAATGGGGTAGGATACAATGCTGGCCCATAATACTTTTCTGAGACTGGGTTTACACAATCACAAGTATGCTGGTTTAAAAAAAAAGCAGGATAAATGAGCCTTGTGGAGCTGATTGTGAGAACCTAGTATTTCAGGGTAATCCTGGTCAAATCACACCAGTAAACTAGCATTTTACTAGGACAGTTAAAGCCTCTTCTCGTGACCAGAGCCTCCTTTTGGCTCTACAGCTTATGCAGCCAAATGAGCACTAGAGCAGCAATCTCTGTTGCTGATATTGAGAGCTGGGGCCTCCAGATATCCCACAATGCACTGTGTGAACAGCAGTGAGGCAGCCCTCAATACTGCAGCATCTCCACTCTGCCTGGCCCCGCAAGCTACAGGACTCTGTGATAAACATGGCCCATGAACAGTTTCAAATGGCACAACTTTAAGGAATCTCCAGAGATGTGATTCCTCCATCATCTAATCCTAGGTAAATCTTCCTTCTAACTTCTCGGATTATTATGGGCACCACAACATAATAGACTCAGAGGTACCAACCCAGAAGTATGTGGAATTCAGGCCTGTGTCTGATTTCATTTTATATTAAGAAATGAATTAATGCCTGGACTCAGGGTGAATTGACACCCCAGATCTCAACTGGTCTGTGAGGGAAGAGGTGATCCAGCATTGTATTGTGAAATGGGTACTCAAGGAAGCACAAAAACCAGGCCCGAACAATCCAAATGCTAAAATGTGACTCACTATCAAATAATGTCTGTGGAAGAGGCCAGAGGCTGATCTCCCCTCTCCTGTTGCAAGAAGTCCATGTTAATTCTTGTCAATGATTGACTCAATTGCTCTCTATAGAAATTCATCATAGGTAGATGCACACAAAGAAAACACCTATAGACTTTTAATTCTTACTTTGCTAACACTTTAACACCTTTTTGGGGTCAGGCTGGCAAATCTGGGAAGATGCCCATTTGCAGCTCAGGGATGCAGATTTGCTTTGGGCATTGTTTCTCCCTTTCTAAGCTCACAGCTTACAGAAGATGGGATTCAGATTTCTCTGGACTGGCCAATATCCTGAATAATTAGAAGACATTATCCAGAAGGTAACAGCATTGTCACCCCTTTTTTGGGGACCCGGGAAAAGATGAGATTTGAATAGACTCTATGAGCCATGGTGCCCTGACTCTCAGCCGTGCTCTGAGCAAACTGCATGCTTGATCCAAAAGCTCCTGTCTCCAGCCAAAAGCCTCGATCCTTCAGCTGAAAGATCCACCGCTCTCAAAGCCTCTGATCCTGGTAATATGCTGCCCCTACAAGCCTTGGATCCCTTCATCCCTTCCCTTCTTCTCCCTTCCCCTTGTCCATCTACTAATTCCTGATCTCCCCAAACCATGCCAGGCCTCAGACTTCCTTACCACCACCCCCTTTTTCCATCTGTATCTGAATTGTATTAGGCTCTGGGAAGATTTAATACACACACATATGTTAGTTAGGAACAGTGGATGAATATTGGTGTTGGCTTGGGTTGAAATACTGCTATAGAATGTTCTGCTTTCTGCTCAGCTAGATTGAAGTTGTTGTTCTTTTATACTCAATAAAGCCCATTGAATCATTTAGGATTGGCTTGATCTCCTTTCTTCCTTGCGCCCAGATCCTACATGGTCACTATATAAAAGAACTTGGTCACTTGGTGACACTATGAGACAGGCCTAATTTTATATGCTAGCTAATGAGCATATTTAGTATATAAATCAGGCCTGGACCATAACAGGATGCCTTTCCAGAAATACCCTCAGCTCCTTGCTTCAGTCAGGAGCAAGTATGACAGCCTCATGTGAACAGCCTCAAAGCCTTTGCAGAGTTGAAAATGGAAATGGTTTTAACCACAGCCTTGTTATCTCTCCCATATTGTTTTGTATAATAAAACATCAATTTATTTATTAATCATATTTCTATACCACCTGATATAAAAATATCCAGGAAGTGTCAGGTGCAAATTTAACACCCATTTGTTGCAGTGTCTGGTGCAAATTTACAGCTTTCTTGCACCCTTTTCACAAGATGCGGTTTATGTACTGAGTACTGAAGAGCATAGGGTCAAAAATCCCGTGAGGGCTCTGGTCAGAAGACTTGTCATTTGTTATTATAAAAAAAACTTGGGAATTCAGTCTGATTGCATTGTATGAGTTTCTGTTGTTTTTGAAGACGTTTATGAATGGAACTTCCATACACACGTGGATAATGCAAAAGAAAGAAATAAGAATGTAATAGGAGGGAAATGCACATCTGTTAGAGTTACCCAGCTATTTCCTTTCAGAAGGACATAAAGTGATGAGACAAATTGATGTGGTCTGTTTATGATCAAGTATGAAGGAAAGCAAAACATTATGAACAAAGTGCTTGAACCACCAACTGTTATGCAGGGCTAATTTTCCCAAGTGAAAAAGAACCCCTCTGCATGACCAGGACAAACTACCGTTCCTCTGATAACAATCTTCTTTCATTACTTCTGTTTGGTATTCCCTATGAGTCCAGACAACAAATAGTAAGATAGAAGGCCTCTATTGGTGCTATTTTTTCCTAATGGTAACATGAAGCAAGGCAAAACATTTCAGTTCTTACCCCACATACTCAAAGTAGCTTGCCAGTTCAATAAAATAATTATTTATTTTATTTTATTTTAAAATTTTATATACCACCTGACTCTGACAGCTCTCGGCAGTTCACAAATCATAAATATAATAAAACAACCATGAGTAAAACATTCAAGGATTACTAAAAGCCAGGCTAAAAACAATGTGTCTTAAGGGCTCTTTTAAAGGCTGACAAAGATGTTATGGAATGAAAGATCATAATAATTACTCAGTCCATTAAAGAGGGAGAGGTCTCTCATGATACTTCATGAATGAGCTGCTTCAAATTTTTGGTGCATGGGGAAATACCAACAGTAACATAACATATAGTCACCTTAAGAGGCACAGCAGGGAAATGCTTGACTTACAAGCAGAAGGTTGTCGATTTGAATCTCTGCTGGTACTATATTGAGCAGCAGCGATATGGAAGGTGCTGAAAGGCATCAACTCATATTGCATGGGAGGAGGCAATGGTAAACCCCTCCTGTATTCTACCAAAAGCAAACCACAGGGCGATGTGGGTGCCAGGAGTCAAAATCGACTTGATGGCACACTTTACCTTTAACATAACATACGTAGCAATGTGCCACATATTTAGAATATGGGCCGTTATCTTTTAGAGTGGCTGTGTGCCTTTCCTGCTCTTTTTACTGGATCCATGGAAAAATTATTGCACGGGGGGAAAAGTGTATAGATTGTGTTTATTTTCATCATTTTTTCTGCCTTTCCCCTAAGGAACCCATAATCTGTGGAGGTTGCTCCTAATATGCTTTTTCCTGGAGGAGTCGAGCGACCCCTTTCTGTGGGTCCTTTAAAAAGGGGAAGCAAATGGCTCAGCTGGTAAGAGGTGCTTCAAGGTTTTCATTTGCCAAGGAAGAGACTAATGTGTTGATGACAACAAAAAGCAAGGGAAATGGGAAGACAGCATAGCATTTGAAAAGTTCGGCCATTTGAGCCTGACCCCAAAATTACATCCTCTTATAGAAAACAATGAACAACCCTTTTGTAAACAAAACCAGTGTTGTCTGATTTTAAAAGGGCTACAGCCTTGTGAATAAACTGATGTTCAGATGGGTTGCCCCATTCCTTTTTACAGAGGGAGCACATTCATGTGCGAGGCTAAATTTGAGGCAAGGCCTATCCCTGAAGCATATGACAGGGATGGCCCTATGAAAACTATCCTTTTTATCCAGGCTTTTGGCCCTTCTCCCTTTTTAGGTTATGGCCGTGTCTATTTTACTGAGGATGTTATTACTGATTATTAAATTGTGTTTTTAATTTTTTGTTCACTGCCTTGGGGGTCTTAGGACAAAGTGTGGTATAAAAATATAAATAACTAAATAATATGAAAAGTTTCTGAGCAAATTCCTGTGCCAATGAGCAATGAGAAGGTTCCTTGATTGCCAGGGGTTAGAAAAAAGGGCTTCAAGACCAGAGGGTGGTATTTCCACATAAACCTGTGCCCATAATCTCTTGCCAAGGAATATCCTATGCATCTGCTCTTTCCAGAGAAATGAATGAGGAGGACCTCACTGGAACTGTCACTGAAAACCGGAAACAGGTCCCCAGAATTGGATGAATCAGTACAAACAGTTAAAATTGCATAGTACTTCACTGAACTGAGGATTTTCAAATATGATGTAGCATGATTCAGACAAAGTTAAGCATGGCTCACTTATTTCACTTTCCCACTGAAATCTATGAGAGCTTCTTCATGATTTTATCAGACTACTCAGAAATAAGTCTCGCAGAGCTCAATGGGACTTACAAACTCTTTTGCATGTTTAGGATTTCAGCTTTACTGTGCTTTACTTTGGCTGGATCAGTGGGGGCTCTTCCCTTAGGGCAGGGTGGGCAATGCCCACCCCCCAAAAAGGCCAAAAATGTCCAAAGAAACTAATAAAAATGGTCCAAAAACAATAATAATTGTCAGCCATTCTGTCCTCTGCCAGCATTTCAGGTCTGACTGACTCAGTCACTGCAGCCCTGCACTTCCCTCCCTGACTTGCATGCCTGCAGTGTTGCCATATAGTAGGAGCTGGTAGTAAAATTGCTTAAACACCTATAAGAGCACACGAAACAGTTTCAAATAACAGTGTTCATAAGGCAGGAGCCAATCCCATGGCTTGCCTTTGTTGTCAAAAGATGGGCTGAATTCAAATAGCCCTATCAAGAAGACATCACACTGATTGACAGATCCCTCTGCCTCTGACTAGCAGTCAGGGTGGCCGGGGGCAGTCCTTGTTCTAGTCTTCTGAAGGAAGAGAGCGGCAATCACCATTTTGTTCATTCTTGGACAGTGTGCTGAGAGCAGAGCTTGCTGAGAGACCATTTATTTTGTTTCTTGAGCCTCAGATTATGTGAGTTAAGTTTATGTAATTGTCAGATTATGTAAATTATGTAATTGCTAGCAGCAATTACAGCGTGGTAGGTAGCCCCCTGCACCAGACCTCAGGTCTGTACCTAAAGCGATCACTTCAGGCATAAGCCCCTCATGCTAGTACTATGTGGAAATAACAACTTGACTTAATTTGTGGAGGGTTTTGGTGGGTTTTTTGTTTGTTTGTTTTTAGCATTTTTAAATACACCAAAGCTACAGAGCCAGACAGATGGTTTTCTAGGCATTCAGGGTTACAAGTAAAAAGAGAAAGGGAAATGATTGATAAATATTTCAAAACTCTCTGTTAGGCATTTCTGAAATAGTAAAAAGTGGCAGGTGGGCTAGGCTTCCAGAGTGGCCTATTTATAGGCCTCGCTGAAGCCTGAAGCTCTCCAGGCAGGCCTTGGAAATTGGCAGGAGCAGACAGTCAAGAAAGGGTTAACTTTACTCCCAGCTCTATTGGTTCTCCTGGAGTCTTGTGATCCTCCCCCGCTTGGAATTTGTATGGAACTGCAGAGCCACCGTTTTGGTTTCTTCCTTTTATTCCTGAAGTTACACTGGTTTATAGCTCTAATCTGGTCTCTGTGTGTGTGTTGCTTTCTCTTCTCCCCACCTCCGCCCTTATTAAAAATATTTATATGCTGTTTTTTAGCAACAGAGTTCTCACAATGGCCTAAATAGCAAAATATGAGAAAATGGTTCTCTTAACATGTTTCCCCTTTTAAACATTACTACTTTATTTTATTTTATTTTGCTTTGTGCTTGTAGCATGCTCCCCCACCAAAAGTCTATTTTTGTACACTTGCTTCAAAATAAGGCTTTGCAAATCAGTTCACAAGAAACTCATTTTTTAAATTGCACATGAAATGGTTGTCTTTAAATTCTGCAAAAATGGGGTAACTCCATATATGACGCAGCTCCCTGCCCCAAGGAGCTTACAATGTATATTTAAACAGTGGGGTGGGGGTGGTAGGCTACCACTGGTAGTAGTGTGACAACAGAGCAACATTTCTTTCTCTCATGATGTCCTCTAACCTTCTGGTCCTGCTTCTCTGATCAGGACTGTCTTAATAGCCTTGGGAAAGTCCCTTTATCCCCTCTGAGAGCATATACTCTCCCCAGCCTTCAGGCACTTCCAACTTTCTGGTGTATTTCTTCAAAGACTTTGTTGCTATGCTTGTAGACAGTGAAGGGTGCCTGGCATAGACAAACGGGCTAAAGTAATTTTCTCATCTGCAGAACAAGACTGAAGGCAAAAGTCCTTTCTTGGGAAAGTTCACAGATCTCCGTTGGGAGGGGTGGGCAGTAGGAGTTCTGCTGCAGTGCATAATTCCCCAAACAACTGTGATAGGACAGGCAGGAGGCTTCTGGCCCTCCATGCATGGAACTGGATGGGCAGATGTAGATTCTGCTGAGCAATTCCTCTCACTTTGGAATTTACTTAATGAAGGTGACTGGTTCTGTGAGGCTGAACTCCACTGTCCATAAAAGGATGACCTTCCCATCTTCCTGCAGTCCCTCTGAATAGAACAACAAAAATGCCAAGAACTTAAAACTGAGTTCTTGCAAATGGAGGGGTGAAGGGGAACAGCTCACAAGAAGCCCCAAGCTGAGTGATTAGCAAAGAGAGGTTTGAGGAACTGTGTGGCTCTCTTTGAGTGGAACAAACATGCATGTGTATGAATGGATGAATTGTGTGTGTGTGTGCTCTCATGAGCATGGATGTGCATCTACATGTGCGGATAGAATTTTGGTTTATGTGCATGCTCATGGGACTGTGTGCATACATGTCTGTAGCTGGTGACAAGGTCTCCGAGAACATGAGCACACAGCCCTGTATACAGACAAAGTGTGTGTCATAGTGCGAATGTGGGAAAATCCATGCAGTCAGACACGTACTCGTGGCATGTTTTTATAACTCTGAAAATAGGTGTCCTTGAGTGCTGAGGCTTTTATAAGTATGTTCCTTGGAATGACATAGCCACCTAATGGCGCCGTGGGGAAGTAACTTGCCTAGGGAGCAAGAGGTTGCTGGTTCGAATCCCGACTGCTGTGTTTCCCAGACTCCGATATCGGGCAGCAGCGATATAGGAAGATGCTGAAAGGCATCATCTCATACTGCGTGGGAGGAGGCAATGCAGGGGCGTAACAAGGCTGGAGAGGGCCCAGAGACAAAATTTTAAAACGGGCCCCTCGCTGATACACACACACACACACACACACACACACACACACACTTCACAATATATAGTCATGTGACTGGCCTCTGGGGGGCCCCTCGAGTCGTGGGGGCCCCCAGGCAGCCGCCTCCCCTTGCCTAATAGTAGTTATGCCCCTGAGGCAATGGTAATCCCCTCCTGCATTCTATCAAAGAAAACCAGATGGCTCTGTGTGGTCGCTAGGAGTCGACACCAACTCCATGGCACAACTTTACCTTTTACTTCCTATATGCCCACAGGAGTTAGTGTTGTTTTGTTTTGGTTTTTTTGCTCCATCCCTGCACCATCCACTTTGACTCTGCCCACCTCCACTGGGCTGGATCAGCCCATATTTTTTATCTCAAGCCTTGTGGTGTTATTTGTAACTCTCTAAGCCCTGAGACTACAGACAAAAAAGCTTTAAAATGTATTCACTGTGTAGCCTTGCAGAGTGAGAAACCGAGATCTCATGAGGTTGTTTTTTTTTTTTTAAAGAACATTATGAGATGTTCTATTTCCCCCCAAACAAGAGTAAAGATTATAGCAAAAGAGAAAACACACAGTTAAAAAGATTACAGTTAAATATATAAAAGTAACAAAAGCAATGACTGAATGAAAACTGGGGGGGGAAATACATTTTGCATCAAAGTATTGTCAAACAATATCTGCAGGTTGGGGAACAGAAAAATAATAGGAAATTTACATTGGCTGACATCCAAACTAATCTGGTGCTGGTGGTGCTAATACTGCACTGGTACTACAGAGGAGGAGCAATTAAAAAAAAAAAAATTCCCCTTCCCTCTGAAGTCTACTGCGCCTCCCAAAAATATGTCCCTGAGGGTTGTGCACAAAGATGCTCCCTGCAGGGATTTCCCCCCAGTGCAGGGAATTCTAGCTTCAAAAATCAGGGAACAGGGAATCTCACCTAAAAAGTGGTGAAATGCAGAAAAATGCAGGGGAAAATTCAGGCGATGCAGGGAATTTTAGATAAAGTTTCTTTTCCAGTTGTTGCTTTATCTGACTAGAGGAGATAATTTTTCTCCTTTTGAGCTACTACAACAAGAGACAATACTGTTGCAGACTACTTTCACTTTCACTTTCAAACTCACGAGGCATGAGTAAGCATCATATGATTGCATTTCCATTTATGTATCCGGTATGTGTTGCATTTGGGCAAGTAGACTACCTATGATAACAAAGGGAATCAATAGCCTCTTTCCGAAAACCATAGCCAGAAGGAGTTGTACTGGAATAAGTGCAAGTAATAAGCAACTACCTCACATGAGCATATTTATTTTTCTGAGGTGTGAATTCTCATTCTATCATAGCAAATGAGATATTTTTCAATTAAACAACTCTCATGACCCCACTTTCACTTTTTCACACTTTCCTTTACTATGAATAATATGAGGAAGTAATCAGTTTAGCACACTTCACCTTATGAAGACAAACCTCATACAAATAAATTCACCATAATTCACCCCTCTGCCCAATCACTCTTAAATTGGGGATGGGTGGTAGCCTCCACCCATTAGGCACTATCTACCAGCCCACCCCACTCCTTTGGGGCAGATCCACTTTCTGCCCCCAATCTGCCCCAAAGACACCCAAACTTCAAAAATTCTCAAAAAATCAGCCCTCTGCCCAATCCCCCTGAAATTGGGGTGGTAGCCTCCACCCATTAGGCACTACCACCCCACCCCACTATTCTGCCCCAGGCCCCACTTTCTGCCCCAATATGCCCCAATCTGCCCCAAAGACATGAAATTTTCAGAAATTTACCAAAAATCATCCCTTTGCCCAATCCCCCTGAAATTGGGGTGGTAGCCTGCACCCATTAGGCACTACCACCCCACCCCACTCCTTTTGCCCAGATCCCATGCTATGCCCCCGAACTGCCCCAAAGTCACTAAAACTTTAAAAAATCGCCAAAGATCAACCTTGAATCGAATCACCCGAACTTTTTGTGCCCGAAATTCGGGTGATTCGGCTCGTGCCCGAAAAATATCGGGGGACATCGGGGGTGATTCGGTTCGGCCCCGAATCACCCGAAATTGTTCGTTTTGGGCACAGATCGTTCTGTGCCCGAAATTTTTTGCACATCCCTAGAATCTACCATCAGGGTGATGGAGAATCTTCTGAGCACCCTGTTACAGAACTGTGTTTCCCCTCCTCTAAGAGGTGTACAACAACAACAACAACAACAGAAAAAGAGACCTCTTCTTCTTCTTCTTCTTGGCTCACTAGCAAGAAGATCACAGCTGACTTCCTGTCGGCAAGAATTCCTGCCATTTCGAAATTGTAGCAATGAAAATGCAAGCTATTGTTTCATGGTATAGCACATCTTGGGAAGTTGAAATTGACTATATATTCACGATGATAATATATCACTTCTGTTTAATGTTTTTTGAGCCTGGAATAATCTTACAAGTGTGGGGTAAGAGATGAAACCAACCATTCTCAACACCAGCTAACACCATGACTAAAGAACCATCAGTGTCAGGCACTGCTGTTGTGTTCTGGATCGATTTGACATGTAGGGTGGGGAGTTTGCACTGATCTCCCCTACCTCCAGAAGTGTTCCCTCAAGAATTGCCCATAAGAATCTACTTCCAGGCTTCAGGGAGTGCTTCCGGGGGCAGGGGAGATGGCAACTCCTGTTAACAGTGGAGCTGTTTTGGCCTGCAGCGTGCAGCAGCAGCCCCTCTCCATGAGAAGTGCTGGTGCTTCTTTAGTCAGAATGTCGGCCACCATATTTAACCCTATTTGATGGTCTAGCAACATCCGTTAACCCGGAAGGCAAGACAAATAGAGCAAAAACGATATTGTCTTGTGCCCAATTCATCTCTACATGGGGGCACGTGCCTATATGTAGAGTGAGCAGCATAAGACTTAGCAGGATTCTGTTCTCCCTTTGCTCCTTGACATGAATGCTCTACAGCAGGGATTCTCAAACTTGGGTCCTCAGGTGTTATTGGACTTCAACTCCCATAATCCCCAGCCTCAGTGGCCTTTGGTTGGGGATTATGGGAGTTGAAGTCCAATAACACCTGAGGACCCAAGTTTGAGAATTACTGCTCTACAATATCAAGGCATCTTTGGGAATGAGAGAGAGAGAGAGAGAGAGAGAGAGAGAGAGACCAATCATCTTGGTGTTAAAACTTGGCACAAATATGTTAGTAAAGAAAAGAAGGCAAAGAAGGATATTAATGGTCAAGATGGTACACAGGAGAAAAGGTAATCTTGAAAGCATGTAAGATTAAAGTTGCTAAATTTTTAGAGATCAAAACCGGCACTTAGAATTGTGCTCAAAAGACTATCTGGAGCAAGTGTTGGCACTGTTGAAATATAGTCCCACTTGAGAGAGGGAAGGGCTGTAGCTCTTTGGTAGAGCATGTGTGTTGAATGCAAAAGATCTAGATCTCAATTCCTGGCATCCCTTCATAGGGCTGGAAAAGATCCCTTTGTGGAATCCTGGAATACTGTTGCCAGGCAGTGAAGATAGTGCTGAACTAAATGGACCAATGGTCTGATCTGGTATAAGGCAGCTTCCTGTGTTCTTTATTTAAGCTGTACATCACCTGATAAACCTACACAAACTGTATTACTACCCACAGTCATCCCTTACTGGAGATCTGGGTTTGGAAGACCAGGCATAGGTGATGCAGACAGATACACATCCAGAGGGGCATCACCATCATGGGTTACTAGCTGCTGCACATACTAGTTGCTGGATTGGGATCAGCTTCTTTAGCATACTTTCCTTTCCTTATGCACAACCTTTAGGCTGAGATTTTAGCATATGGCTTTCCCCCACTTTATGCCCAACTAATTTAAAAAACAAAACACACAGGCATTTCTGGAGACACCAATGTATCAAAGGCTTCTCTTTCCGAACATGAACTGAATGGAATTCGATTAGTGCCAAACTATGGGTCTTGTCACATCCTGGCTGGAAGAAGTCTGTGGGAGAGAAAAGCCTTGTGATAGCTCACTCCGCAAGCCCCTTCATCTCACAGGAAATGGTGCTCTGTCTAAACTCTGACACTGCCACAGCTGAAGTGCCCTTCAGTTCTGAACACCTTCTTCTACAATTCACTGGGCCTTTGAACTACTGCTTTTAAATGGGCTTGTTGAATTAATGAATAATTTTGCCAGGTGTTAGAGCACATGAAGGAGCTACCAGCTACAGACCTAGGTTGATCCATGCTCATTTTCATATGAGTAGATATTTATTAGTGTAAGATAAAAGGCTTGGCTCATTCTCGTGCTTTTAATATGACTTTGAAATGACAGTGGTGGTGACAGTCAAAAACTTTGAACAAATGCCCAATGTGATGTTTACAATAACCTCACAGGGCAAATTGCTGCTCTAAAAATTACACCAATTAAGTACGTTGCGTAGGTAATAAGGACTAAACTCACAATCACAATAGGATGTGCCAAATTGCCAGCTTTCCTGATAAAACTATGGGTGTCGATGACACGAGGATAGAGCTAGATATTATATCTAGATAGAACTAGATATGAAAATAGGTACATCTCAGCAGAGACTCAAATGACCAAACCATTTATTCCAGATCAGCCCCTTCTATATTTACTTCCTCTACCAAGTTGTCTTTCTATCAGACTGGCCCTCATGGCAACTGTCACAGGCTGGCTTTAAATATGTTTTAAGGAGCTAAGAGTTATTTAATTTATTGCATGTTTCAATACATACGTTTAGGAAGACTATTGCTTTGCATATTTGTCTCCAGTTTGTCTCTGGAAGCTCCAGGAAGGGCTGAGAAAGACTCCTGCCTGAAACCTTGGAGAGCTTGCCAATCAGAGTAGACAATACTGAGCTAGATAGACCCATGGTCTGACTCAGTATAAGGCAGCTTCCAGTGTCCCTAATATAAACCCTTTCCTCCTATGCACACACTTTGGAATAGATCATCCATCAAGGCCTTGCTCTGTGTGCACCAGGAACACAGACAACTTTAACACGGCAGTAGCAGCACAATCACCCGAGTTGTGAGGAGAGTAGAATTGTGGACTGAATGGATGGTGCTTGAGGTAATACCCAGAGGCACTCTGACTCCGATTCTCCTGGCCTGACAGAAAACAACATGATCTGAAACTGAGAATAGTTGACAAATCTAGTCAACTGCCAATGTATGAGTTCATGTGCTTGTAGTCACTTTGCTTCTTTGGTCTCACAAGGCATGCAATTCTCTAAAGGAATGAAGAATTCCCATAGTTTCACTGGTCATTGGTAGACTGAAAAGTTGCCCTTTTGCCAAGAATGATTAGACTAGATCCATTAAGATCTAGAACCCACTTCTATAAAACTTGTTACAGAAATTAAATGCCTGTAAAACAGATCAAGCAACATCAACATGGGCTGTTGTTATGAAAAAACAAACAAACACACACACACACAGAGGCTAGGAGAGTGGGCCGCTCTGCCACCAGGGTCCACCTGTCAGCATTTTGGTGGCCCACTTGCCATCACAGGGCTGATGAAGAGATAAACAAAGCCTAGCCAACTCTTCATGGGAACAAACTGTGTTTAAAAACATCTTCCCTTCTCGTTGGTAAACACGGTGTCTACTAATATATATTGAGAAAATTAGTGTTTTCATGCAATGTTTTATGGTACATTACCTAAACTGAATAAGAAACTTACACTCAGTGTTTCATTGCAAGCAGTGGATCACAATGTTTCACCACCAACTATGGGTGTCACAGCAATAATTTGACAGGCAATAAAAAGAGAATAAAGCTCTTTGGTGCAATTTTTATAGTCTATTCTCCACAGTTTCATTCACTGAAGTGGAAGAAATGAAGATATACTGCCTAACCAGTATGTTTACATGCACCCAAGTAGATATTTTGCCCTCAAATATTAATTGAATTACTTATATAAATACAAATACCTCATCTGCAGTAACCAGATGGAAGGAGTTTTTGAAATGAAGCCATGCTATCTGTAGATAACAGATTCTGCATTTTTTAAATGATCAAAAGCATCAACACAAAAGGTGGGGGAAACTCTAGCTGCAATTTCCTCTTTCTAAATGCTGTTTCCATGGCACTCCAGTCAAGGAGTTTTTAGATGGTTATCAATATTTGCACAAAAAGATTTAACTATCTTAGATACAATCAGATAAACACTGGCTGTCACCTGTTGCTTCTCCACAAGCCCCTTGTGGTCATGTACTAGAGCCATTGTCATTGAATGTTCATTCTAAACTTCGATGGGGAAGGGATCACTCATAGAAAGCTGGATATAGAGATGTGCACAAACCCAAAACCATGGTTTGGCTAGAATTTGAATGCAAATGGCATGCAAAAGGCATCCACACAAGCGTGGAGGCCAGAACTGAGCTGCTGCCCAGTGGGCGGCTTGGTAAGAGACCACCACCTGCTCTCTTGACCCTTGTCCAACTTTGCTTATTTCACCTGATAGTCTTATTACTAGAGAGGTTCATAAATATCATAAATGCTTCGCTGAGGGAGGGCAGGATGCCTCCTCGCCTTAACAAGGCTGTTATTAGACCTTATTTGAAGAAACCTGCTTTGGATTCCACAGAGTTAGCTAATTATAGGCCTGTCTCTAATTTTCCTTGGTTGGGCAAGGTGATTGAGCGAGTGGTTGCTTCTCAGCTCCAGGCAATTTTGGGTGACACAGATTATTTAGGTCCTTTCCAGACTGGCTTTCGGGTGGGCTATGGGGTTGAGACTGCCTTGGTCGGCCTGATGGATGATCTCCAACTGGCGATCAACTGAAGGAGTGTGACTCTGCTGATCGTTTTGGATCTCTCAGTGGCTTTCGATACCAATTACCATGGTATTCTGCTGGGTCGCTTGAAGGAGGTGGGATTGGGTGGCATTGTTTTGCAGTGGTTCCGTTTCTACCTGTCTGGCAGATTCCAGATGGTGTTGCTTGGAGACTATTGGTCTGAAAACTAAGAGCTGAAGTGTAGAGTTCAACAAGGCTCCATATTGTCTCCAATGCTTTTTAACATCTACATGAAACCGCTGGGAGAGATCATCAGGAAGTTTGGTCTGGGATGATATCAATATGCTGACGACACCCAGATCTATTTCTCTATACCAACTTCATCAGGAAATGGCATGGCCCCCCTAAGTGCTTGCCTGGAAGCGATATTAGGCTGGATGAGGGATAACAAGCTGAAGTTGAATCCAAACAAGACGGAGGTACTATCTGTAGGTGGTAGGGATCCGAGAGATGGTTTAGAGCTGTCTGTTCTGGATGGGGTTACACTGCCCCTAAAAGATCAGGTTCATAGTCTAGGAGTGTTCCTGGATTCCAAACTCTCCCTGATTTCTCAGGTTAAGGCTGTTGCCAGGAGTGCTTTTTATCAGCTTTGGCTGATATGCCAGATACTTCCAGTCTTGGAGACTAGTGACCTTAAAATGGTGGCACATATGCTGGTAACATCTAGGCTTGACTACTGTGATGCACTCTATATGGGGCTGCCTTTGTACCTAGTTTGGAAACTACCATTGGTACAGAATACGACAGCCAGACTGGTCTCTTGGTTTACCTGAAGGGACCATATAACATCAATTCTAAAAGAACTGCACTGGCTGCCGATAGGTTTCAGAATGAAATACAAAGTGCTAGTTATTACCTATAAGGCCCTTAATGGCTTAGGTCCAGGGTATTTAAGAAAGTGCCTTTTCTGTCATGAACCCTGTCGCCTATTATGATCATCGGGAGAGGTCTGACTACAGGTGCCGCAAACTCGTTTGGTAGCAACTCGGGACTGGGCCTTTTCTGTGGCTGCCCCAGGACTTTGGAACGCGCTCCCTGCTGAAATAAGAGCATCTTCTTCTTTGTTTGCTTTTAGGAGGACGCTGAAGATGTACCTGTTTTCCCAGGCCTTCAAATGAGATTCGATTTTTAAATTTTAATGTGTTTTAATATGTTTTTCTCTATGATTTTTTATCTTTTTATGAATTTTAAATGTGTTAGATTTTATGTTTTATTTCTAGAGATGTTTATACTAGGCAGAATATAAATTCAACAAACAAACAAACAAACAAATAGGGGGGAGCATGCATGCTTTAGCTATGAGCTCGCAGAGGGGTTTCTTTTGACCAAACTTCTCATATTATAGAAGTTTCCTCTTCTGAAATTCAAGTATCTGTGTTAGACTTCCTTGGTGATTCTCTCCTCACCCGCCTGGAAGCAGTAATGGTCTGGATGAGGGATAACAAACTGAGGCTGAATCCAGATAAGACGGAGGTACTTATTGTGCAGGGTCAAAACTCGGGAAACGGTTTTGATCTGCTGGTTCTGGATGGGGTCACGCTCCCCCAGAAGGAACAGGTATGCAGTCTGGGGGTGCTTCTGGATCTGAAGCTCTCCCTGGTGTCTCAGGTTGAGGCCAGAGTCTCAGTGTCTCAGGTTGAGGCCAGTGTCTCAGGCCAGAGTTGCTTTTTTTTAAATCATCGACTGATACACCAACAGTGTCCATTTCTTGAGATGAATGACCTCAAAACAGTGGTACATCTGCTGGTAACCTCTAGGCTGGATTACTGCAAGGCGCTCTGTGTGGGGCTGCCTTTGTACGTAGTCTGAAAACTGCAGTTGGTTCAGAACACGGCAGCCAGGTTGGTCCCTGGGTCATCTGGGAGAGACAATATTACTCCTGTCTTGAAGGAATTGCACTGGCTACTGATACGTTTCCGGGCAAAATAAAAGGTGCTGGTCACTACCTATAAAGCCCTAAACAGCTTAGGCCCTGGTATTTAAGAGAACGTCTACTTCGCCATGAGCCCCTCTGCCTGCTAAGATCATCTGGAGAATTTTGTCTGCGGCTGTTGCCAACTCATCTCAGGAACAGGCCTTCTCCATTGCAGCCCCTGGACTTGGGAATGCGCTTCCTGTTGAAATAAGAGCCTCCCCATCTCTGGCAACTTTTAAAAAGGCACTGAAGAGACATTTATTCACCCAGGCATTTAATTAGATTAAATTAGATTTATAGTTGTAAATAATTTTAATACTGGGTTTTAAATGCTTTTAATCTTTTAAATGATTTTAATTGTTAATTGATTTAACGTTTTAAATAATTTTAATTGTAAACCACCCAGAGACGCAAGTTTTGGGTGGTATAGAAATATTTTTTAAAATAAAAATAAATAAAAATATGCTCAATTTGATCACACTTTGGTCACTTAAAGGTTCCATGGCTCCGACATCTCATACCAGGTCCTGTACACCACTCAGGATTAAGTTCAAGGTCACCTTCTCTCTGGCTGGTTCTATTACCTACTGTTCTACGGCAGTCATTCAGCGTATCTAGAAATTTGGCCGCTTTGTCATTACCTGAATGTGAATTTACCCAGTCTATATGTGGATAATTGAATTCACCCATTATTACAGCTCGATCTCTCTTTGATTACTCCCTGATTTCATTCTGTAACTCCCAGTCACTGTCAGCGTTTTGATCTGGAGGGTGATAGCACATCCCCAGTACCACATTACTCTGTGCCACCCACAGGAGGATTCCAGTCATACTAGGTTTTCTAGCTTCTTAGATTCTATCCTGTCTTTAACGTACAGCGGTACTCCACTCCCAATTCACCCCTCCCGCTCCTTTCTATAGAGCTTATATCCAAGGGTAACAATGTCCCACTGGTTCTCACAATTCCACCATGTTTCTGTTATGTCCACTATATCTATGATTTCATTAGCAACCAAGCACTCCAGCTCACCCATATTGGCTTGGAGGCTTCTGGCATTGGCATATAAGCACCTATATGCTGAATCTCTTACCTGGTGTGTGCTATCTTTCTTTTGGCCATTTGATCTCTTTGACCAGCTTACACATCCTTCTCTCTGTTCTTTATTTGGCTCAACTCTGTCCCCTTCTGTTTTATCTGAAGCGTTTACACCTTCGCACCTTAAGGGATGACATTTGCCGAACCAGATACTGCCCAGCTCCTGCTGGCTACCCCACAGGTATCATTTTAAAAGCTACTCTGTGAACTTTTAAAAATTTTATTTTAAGTGCCAGCAGTCTGGTTACATCTTGGTTCAAGTGGAGCCTGTCCCTTTTGTGCAGGCTCATCTTAGCCAAAATACTTCCCAATGCCTAACAAATCTATACCTCTCCTTCTGGTACCACTGTCTCATCATTGAGACCCCTCAGCTTCGCCTGTCTCACTGGCCTTGTGTGTGGAACAGGCAACATTTCTGAGAATGCTACCTTGGGGGTCCTGGACTTCAATATGCTACTTAAAGTCTAAATTAGGCTTCCAGGACCCCCGACTGCATTTTCCAACATCATTGGTGCTGATTGATAAGCCCATATCCTCTGCCACAGGGGATACTAATCGGTGGGGGGGGGGCTCCTAGGAGTAGCTGACTCCTCCCCCTCATTGCCTCCTCCCCAGCACTGCCTCCAGTAGCTGACTCCTCCCCAGCACTGCCTAACAGCTTATCTAGCTGCTGCATGACATCCACCCTTCGCACTGGGCAGGCAAGCCACTGTGCGGTCTACACACGTGTCACAGTACCATCTGTCTAAACACCTAATGACTTAATCACCCACTACCAGGAGCCCCCCCCCCCAGAGTATTCCCTGTGTGAGATGATATGGGCTCATCATTCATGGAAGGGGTCCCATCTAAGGGAGCATTTCCCTTTTCCTCAGAATGATGTCCTCCTTCCCTGATACCTTCATTCTCCAAGAAGCCATCAGCCTAGGAGTGGGATGCCTTTACAATGTCCCTGAAGTTCTCGTCCATGTAGCTCTCTGACTCTCAGAGTTTCTCCAGATCAGACATTTAGGCTTCAAGGGAATGAACATGTTTCCTAACAGCCAGGAGCTCCTTGCCCTGGACTTGCCCATGACTTCTGCCCATCAAGCAGACAGTCATACATGCAACACTCTGTGCAATACACTGTAAGCACCCCTTCCTTGCTGGCTTTCTATCTTCATGATTGCTTTTGTTGGCTGTTTAGTGTATTTGGAGATTGTTTATGTGAAAGTGAGGTCTTAGCTGCAGTTGTCAGCTATTCAACAGTTTTAAACCTTTCCCCCCCGAGAATATGAAAGAGGGAGTAGTATTTACCTTTAATACCCACTAGGCTCCTTGTGACCAAGGGGATCCTTTCAAGCTCCCCTGCACATTTCCCTGGTAATAGGGGTGAGTCCGAACCGGTCCGGCGGCCATTCTAAGGAATGGCCGAACTGCCGGACCGGTTCGGCCCTTGCTGGTTCGGGTCCGGGTGGGGGGTATAACTTTAAGGGCGGGAGGGCTTTCTTACCCCTCCCGCCTCTTTGCCCCCTCCAGCGCCCGTATTTAACTGAATAACGGGGCGCTGGAAACCACCCGCCCCCGCCCCCCCTGAGCAGATTCACATAGAAAAGTGCCCATACCCCTGCCGCCGTCGCCCGCCCACCCACCCACCAGCCAGCCCTCCCTCCCTCCCAGCTGCCCGCCCGCCCGCCCGAGTCCTTACCGAAAGCTGCAGGAGAAAACGAGAGGAGCTCCTGGACAGAGCTCCTCTCGTTAGAAAGGCCTGCTGCAGAATGAAGGCGCTTTGCGTGCGCGCACATGCACGCGCCGCAAAGGACGCCGGAGGCCCGGTCTACCCGCCGGGAAAAGGCCGGGTAGACCGGGCCTCCGATCGCCGGAGGCCCGGTCTACCCGGCCTTTTCCCGGCGGGTAGACCGGGCCTCCGGTGTCCTTTGCGGCGCGCACATGCGCGCGCACGCAAAGCACCTTCATTCTGCAGCAGGCCTTTCTAACGAGAGGAGCTCTGTCCGGGAGCTCCTCTCGTTTTCTCCTGCAGCTTTCGGTAAGGACTCGGGTGGGCGGGCGGGCAGCTGGGAGGGAGGGAGGGCTGGCTGGCGGGCGGGCGGGCGACGGCGGCAGGGGTATGGGCACTTTTCTATGTGAATCTGCTCAGGGGGGGCGGCGGCGGAGGCGGCTGGTTTCCAGCGCCCCATTATTCAGTTAAATACGGGCGCTGGAGGGGGTGAAGAGGCGGGAGGGGTAAGAAAGCCCTCCCGCCCTAAAAGAAAGGGCCCCCCTTCAGTGCCGGTCCGGACTGGTCCGGACCGTGCACATCTCTACCTGGTAAATTCTACACAAAACTCCTATTACCCTGTTAGCTAATTCCTGTTTGCTAAGCTCTGTTCGCTAAGTTTCCTGGCCTCTTATGTAGAGAGTGGCTTCAAACTGAAGCAAACATGCTCAACAAGAATGTGGCCTTTTTCACTAGGTGTGACTCACCTCAGCCCTAGCTAGCAACTCTCACTGTGTCTCTCCAGGCAAGACAGAAACTAAAACGAAGCCCCCAAAATGAGCCCTGTCAAATACAAGCCCGGGCAAAGAAAACAACAACAAAAACAGAAACACACATTGGGACTTCTCCCCTAAAGAGACTCCAGCCCCTCAAAATCTCCTTCTCCTCCTGTTTGTTTGAAGAAGAAAATGTTTTTTGTTTGTTTGTTTAAGGAAAGCTTGCTACCTTCTCAGGTTGCTTCTCCTCTTTCCAGAGTAGAAATTTACTTTGGACTGTCGGAAATTCTCATCTGGGTCCTGGGGACAAGATTGGCTTTGTCTTGCAAAGGAGCCTGGGGAGTCAATGTGCTTGAGATGCAGTGGTGCTGAGATTTGGAGAGCTAGGGAAACAGGGCTAAGAAGTCAGGCATGAGATGGGAAAGCTTTCAGAGAGACAGAAGGGATTATGCGCTTTTGGAGGAAAAGGTTGTGAAGAGCTCAAATAGTTAAGAGATGTGTTCACACTGGCTATTTTTCATGTATTCTAGTGGCTTTACTGACAGATTCTTTTAAGGGTCAAAAAACATCAAGTGGCAACAACATGAATAGTGATTATGTGACAAGTCTGAAAAAAAGACTGGTATGAACTGAAAATTGTTCATACCCACAGGGCTTTTTAAAAGGAACATTTAGAACTGCACAATAGTATGAGAGTATAATTCGCATATTTAGCATGCATAGCTACAACACACACTTGTGCTTTTTCCTTGTCCATTTATACATACATAATTGCCTAGAATAATATTCTATGACATTTAGAAGCCTACATAGAGTGTGAGAAAATCTTCAGAACTGGGAATTTTACAGCACTCTTGCAGAAGAGCATTCATTGTTGATGTCTCTGTGGGGAGTAGGAGAAGAGTCTGCAGGAAACAGCTTTTGCAAGGGGAGGAGAAATGGGTTTGCTTGATCAGGGCCTGGGTTCAAGAGAAGCTTAACTAGAAACTGCACCTTTTTAATAAGTCACTTTTTACAGTAGCCTGGTTCACACAATCATTGGAATCTAGGTTTAATGTGGGTTACTGACATTAGCATGATTGTGTGACACCAAGGTGGGAATATCAGTTTCATCTTGAGCCATAAGCCACCATGATGTAGGTTCACGCAATCATGCTGTCAGTAATCCACATTAAGCCTAGTTTCAAATAGGCCAGGATAAGAGTGTGTGAAAAAGGCAATTCTCTACCATAATACAACTTTTGCATGACTTGAATTTCTAAATTGCACAAATGTTCTTTCAGAACAGCACATATTTTTTGGGGGGGAACCACACATTTTGTGTCTGGTTGCACATTTAAAAAATGTCCTGCACACTCAGAACAGTTTTTCAAATTAGCAGCTTCAGTTTTTTTAAACCTATGCTGCAATTTTATGCACACTTACTTGGAAGTAAATCCCATTGTAAATACTAGGAGTTACTTCTGAGTAGACATCCATAGGATTGGGGTATTAGATATACAAAGAAGAGAGACAGCAGAAATACAAGTGGGGAAAATAACCTTGTATGGAATCCATTTATTGTTTAGCATTGTTGTCATCTCTTTTAAATCTATCTTGAACTCTCTGAAAATAAATATGAATTTGTAGCATAACATCTAGTAAGTAGCCCTCTTCTTAGTTTCTGGTCTCGCCTTCTGAGATTGAATAACTGTTTTATAGTGAAGAAACCTAATTTTATTGAGGAAAGCATCCTAAATAACAAGGAGAGATTATGATTTTAAAAATGCATGATTAGCCTGGCAAGTCCAATAAATACACAAAATTAATACTTGCCTATCAACTGCCCCCCAAAATGTTCAGAAATTAATACAGACAGATACACATAAAAATGAGCACTCAGGTGCTGATATGCACATGAGAGAACTGGAAATGCACACACTTTGAAACATAGCTTGGATGCATGGAGTCAGCACGCATTAGAGTTAGAAGTACTTTAAAAGGATCACCAGAGAGCAAAGGACAGTCAGAACCACAGCATGACATGCAGGAGATAAGCTTCCTGAAAAGGAAGAATGCTGTCTGAACCATTAGTAGTGAAGGGGCCTGTAGAAATGAAAAGGAGGTGGTGGGGGAGGGTGAACCAGTGGAGGAACTTAGCAGTAACACATATTGGAACTGGCAGGTTAGAAAGTGCTACTGGAACAGATTGTATCACATTGCACACAGATTCTAGGCATCCTATGGCAATTGGTGAGGTAACTCTTGCACTTCGGCTCACATTCCTCACTAATTTTTGCAATTAATGCCTGAGAGGTAATAATGTGCAAGTCAAATTACAGTCTGCTGCACCTGAAAGCATCACCTCCCACAGGTGAGCTCCCAACCATCCCAGCAGCAACCAGGATGGCGTTATAAACCTGGGGGAGCAGCAGCAGATGATGAAGCAGCACTGGTCACTAGGCCATACTCTAGAATATTGTGGGCACATACTATAGGACCTTGGACTGTGATCTAAACTCCATATGGTAATGAGATTTCCCCCTTAATAGTAGCTCCTGAAATCAATAGATCTGGAAATAATAATAACTAACTGAGCTGGGGCAGAGAATCTGAGCCCCTAGTTCTCCCTGTCTCTCCTCCCCCATCTTCATTTCTTTCTCCACCCCCAGCCCCATTTCATTCTCTCCCCCTCCAGTCCGTTCTCCCTTGGCGGCCAGGCTGCTTTTCCTCACCGGTTGGCCAGCTGCCGCTTCTCCTCGGTGGCTGCCTGGCAGCCTGGAGGCAGCCACTTCTCCTCAGCCTCCTGCCAGCCTGGCTGTGACCGCTTCCCTTGCACAGCTGGCCAGCCTGCCTGGTGGCCAGATCCCACTTTTCCTCCATGAGCAGCTAGCCTGGCATGCCGCTTCTCCTCCCGTCCCCATCGCTAATCGGCTGCTCACTTGTGAACTCTCGCAAGAGCTGCCACGCATGGGATAATTAAATATATAGAAGATATTTAGATCTGTGCATTCAGAGCACTTCACATGCATTATCTCAGTGATCCTTACAACAATCCAATAAGGAAGGTCCATATTATCACAGTCAGTGGTCTATGAGAAGACTTTTGTGGCAGGAGCAGACTTGGTGTGGAGATTGTTACTCACTCTGGATCCCAGGTGGGGGTAGGGTGGAGCTTGCCCTCTTGATGGAGCAAGCTCTTCTAGGGAGAGCCAAGAAGCCAGAACTACCATAAAGACTGATGAGGGAAGAAGAAAACTCCATTGAGCCTCCATCTGTGAGAATTCAAGGGAAGGCCAGGAGTCTGTTGGTGTGTAATAGTGGAAGACCTGTATACAAAAGTGTGCCTCATCGGAACAACCAAACAAAAAAAATCCTATTTATTTATTTATTTATTTTTATACTCATTTTTATTTATTTTTATACTCATTTTTATACGGCAGTTCAAAAGCTAAAAATACAACAATAAAAAGATTAAGACAATTAAAACACAGTTTAAAATACAGATAAAAATTCTAAAACTTAAAACTTTAAAACTATAGACTAAAAGCCTGACTTGAACAGGTATGTTTTCAGGTGCTTCTTAAAAATATTCAGAGAAGGGGAGGCTCTAATTTTGTTAGAAAGTGCATTCCAAAGTCCCAGGGCAAACCTAGATAAGGCCCAGTTTCAAGTTGCCACTAACCAAGCTGGTGGCAACTGCAACTGAACCTCACTAGATGTTCTTAATAGGCGGTGGGTTTCATGAAGAAGACATTCTCTGAAATTCAAATATGTCTTTAAGTCACCGTTAAAATCTATATGGTGGAAAGGTAGGATATAAATCTGATGAATAAATAAAATAAAACTAACTAACTAACTAACTAACTAAATCTTTATACTATCAGGTCCACAGGGACCTGATCAGGGCTATAAACCCATCACCATTAGGGGTGTGCGGCTTGGTTCAAATCCAGACTGGATTCAAACCAACCTGGCCCTGTTCAGCAGGCTTGGGCACAGCTGAACCTCATCTGGTCCATTTCAGCCATTCGGCCAGCTCGGGAGATATACTTGTAAAGGGTATTCCAGCTAGGATTCCCCTTTACAAGTAAAGAGGTATTCCCTAGAGTTAGAAGGGGGTGGCGGCAAAAGGGGAATATTTACCTTTGGTTACCCACTGGTGACAATCTTGGGGACAGCGGAGGTGGCAGAGGTGGTGGCGGGGGCTCCTCCAACCCTCCCTCTGGCCTACCATATGACAGGCTGGGCTGGCTGTGGACCAGTTTGGGCCTCTGCCCATTAGCAGAGGCCTGAATTGGGCCGCAGCTGGCCTGTCTCTTTGGAGGCCATTGGGGGGTGGAGTTGGAGGAGCCCCTGCCGCCACTTACAATGTCACTGCAGCCACCTCAGCCATCTCCACTGGTGGAAAATTAAGGTAAATATTCCCCTTTTGCCACACACACCCTTTGTAGTCTAAGGAAGCTCCCTCTAGGGGATTCCCCTTTACAAGTGTATCCCCCAAGCTGTCCTGTAAGCCAGTTCTTTGAACTGGAGGCCAGTCCAGTTTGAACTTGGACTGCCCAAACTGGGCCATTTCGATGTTGAGTCCAGCTTGATGCGAGCCGGCTCGCACATCCCTAATTATCATAAAGAAAAAGTTGAGGCTAACTTGTAGATCATATGAAGCTGCCTTATCCTGAATTTGGCCCATCAGGAAAAGTAGAGTTGGCAGTGGCTTTCCAAGGTTTTAAGTAGGGATCTTTTCCCAATCCAGCCTGGAGATTCCAAGGACTGAAAGTGAGATGTTCTGCATGCAAAGCCACCAATGGGGCTGATTCCTTACCAGCAACTTTGCTCTGTGAGAGATATAATAGCCTCTAGGTTGTAAGACTAATTTTATCCCCATCTACTCTAACCTGGTTTGGTGATGTCATATCTTTTCCTCAACTACCGCCATTCCCTCTCCTTCAGGTGAATGCAGCCTGTACTTTTTGTTTCTCCCTGGTTAAGGTGACTAGAAAGACTGTGAGTGATTTACAGAAGTAAATTAGGCCTCTAAGGCTAGACGTTAATTTGAAAGTTTTTACTTTCTTATATGCTTGGCCTTTTCCCCTACCCCAATCCCTGGTTGTAAACCTATAATGAAACTTTTGTGTGTATTTTGACCATGTGGGCTTAGTATGTGTTTGAATGCTCTGAAGAAAGTTTACTCTGCCATGTTCTTGTTTGGTTTACACAGTTTTCCTTGAAACCCTTTAAAGGTAAAGTTGTGCTGTTGAGTCAGTGTTGACTCCTGGTGACTACAGAGCCATGTGGTTGTCTGTGGTAGAATACAGGAGGGATTTACCATTGCCTCCTCTCACATAGTATGAGATGATGCCTTTCAGCATCTTCCTATATCGCTACTGTCCGATATAGGTGTTTCCCATAGTTTGGGGAAAACACCAGTGGGGATTAGAACCGGCAACCTCCTGCTTGTTAGTCAAGTCATATCCCCGCTGTGCCATTAGGTGGTAGGGTGGTATTAAAGAGATGGTGGCATCAAGAACCCAAAGAAAAGAGGAAAGTGGATTATCTCTCTCCCTACCAAGATTCTCATCACACCATTAATAAATTAATAAATAATAAACTATTTATTATTTGTGACATTTTTGTTATGCTGGGAACAATTTAAAACAGAAGTGCAGAATGATATGACACGTGTTTCACATGACATGTGTTTCAGATGGCCTTTTTGAAATGGGTGTCAAAGTCTATAAAATGCTAAAAATATATATAATTTATTTGGGGCCTACATAGGCGGTGAACATGGTCAGGGAAAGACAGTGAAGAAATGGCTTCAAAAGAACAGCAAAGTTTAGATTTATTTTTTTTTAAGAACGATGCATCACCACCAATGTTCTTAGTCGGAAGAAAAGAAATTGCAGCTACCAAGTATGGAACATCTCAAAATTATTACTTTTGAGCTGTATGGCAGAAAACCTCTGGTGCACCACCAACGAAAGGTGCCAATCTACACCCCAGGGGTACCATAGTCCCTTTTGCAATGCAAACTATTTTGTGAACATTTTTGTTGAAAAGCAGTATAAAATAGAAGAGAAGGTCAGAGGAAAGAGTGTGAAAGGGGAAGGAAACTGGAGTACAGAAGAGTCAGGGAAGAGAGGTGCACATGGACATTTGCTAAAGAGATGAGGAAAGCTGAATGTCTCACATTAATTCGATACAATTGGCTGCAGGTCCCTAGCCTCCTTTATTCGGACAAAGTAATGGAAAGCCTGGTAGATTTGTGTCCATAATAAATATAACAAGTAAATGTACTATAATAAGATCTTTGGGACACATCAGTTTTCTATTGTTTCCTTATTTTTGCAGTCAGAACGCTACCCACCAGGCAAAGCCTATCAACAAACAATCTCATCCATCCATGACAGGCACCCCAAAGTATACAGATTTACACTGAGATATAATTAGAAAAAATAATACGCCAAATGGTAAGAATTAAATAAAAATCATTACAATGTAAACTAATTCCTTTCTCTATTGGTTTTTTCTATAATGTGGAAACTAAAAAGAATCTGTCTAATTTGCTAGAAACAGGAGATCACAACTTCCCATTGACAAACAACTTCATGATAACTATGTTCTTACCACTATCTCTGCATGGCAAATTATCCTCTAGAGGGAAGAAAAAAAGAGGGGTTATGATAGTAACTGGAGAATAATTATAATTTTATGCTGTAATTTGGTATATGAGCTAAAGAAAAGCCTTATAGAAGCTGTCTGTGCTATTGATTTGAGATGAAAAGGCATCTTCTGCTTTTGTTTACACTGGCTGAAAACAATAGGGCTTTGCTTCATTTTGGCTAGAACAAAATTGGACCAAAAATGGAGTCTGTGGGTATTTTGTGAAACTGCAATACATGTGAGTGCTTAGTACAGCCTAGCTGACCAGCACAAAAACAATGAAGCAGAAAATAAAATATTTTCTTAAACACGACATGTTGATAGGATGGCTGCCAAACCGTACTGGGAGGAGGAAGACTAGCTATAAACATTTGGATTTTGTACAGTATGGGGCATTTTGTACAGTACTAAGCTGCCCAGAGAACAATTTGTAATGGGGTGGTCAACAAATAAAGTTATTTATTTATTTATAATTTTTAAATGTTTAAATATTTATTTTAAAAAACTTACAGTGCTAAATAATATTGATCCAAACACAAACAGCAAAACATAATACAGCAAACCACAATTCATCAATCCATCCACACTCTAATATTGTCTGTGGTAGGAAAACAACCATATTTTCCCCAATTAGTGTAAATAATAAAATCTGAACAAATTACATAAAATGAATTATTTGTAATCTGGTTTGCACGGGACCGAATAATACAGGTTAGCTTTTCTGAGATCATGATATACCTTAGGCTCTTATACCAGATGTCCATCGACAAGGTTTGATTTTCCCAGTGTTTGGCTAACCTGGCAGCGGATATCATAAACACAATCAATTTTTTTGATGTCACATCCATATTGACCCCAGAAAATACATTTACTAATGTAAGCTGGAGGCATAATCTTTTTTTTTTTTTTGGTAATCCCTCACATCTCTGTGAATACCTCTGTCCAAAAGGATAAGACTGTAGTACAGGTCCACCAGAGATGAAAATAGGTTCCCTTCATCCCGCAACCAGTCCAACAAATTGGAGAGCAGTCTTTTTGGATGTATGCTATTTTTACTGGGGTCAGGTATAATCTATGGAAAATTTTGAGAAAGTTCTCCTTAATTTGAGCCAAAGACGAAGTAACTAGCTTCCATTTCCATATGTTCATCCACTCCTCATCTTTGATTTCCTGTTGGAAGTCATTTTCCCAAGACGTTTTAAGGCTAGGCAGTAGGTTAAATGTGTGGCTTATAATCAAACCACATAATTTTGAAACCACACCTTTGAGGGTATCCGGGGCTTCCAAAACCAGTACGTCAAATTTTGTTAGATGTCTATTAGTTTGTGCTGTTATTTCTGGGGTGGATATAAAGGATCTACACTGTAAATGACGTATCCATTTACAGTGCAAAGTACAGTCTAGCTGACCAGCAGAAAACCAATGAAACAGAAAATAAAATATGTTCTTTAGCATGGCATATTGATAGGATGACTGCCAAACCACAGTGGGAGGAGGAAGACAAGCTATAAACATGTGCATTTTGTACAGTAGTGTACATTTTGTACAGTAGCCTAGATAACAATTTGTAATGGGGTAGTCAACAAATAAAGTCATCGTTATCTATATCTTTAATTCTCTTAGGCGTACCTGTCACTAATCCCATGTGTGGCAGCTCTTGTGAGAGAGCTACTGATTAGTGGCAGGGGGCGGGGGGAGAAGCAGTGGCCCAGCAAACGGCTGCTGCCGGAGGTGACAGGGAGAAGTGGCAGCCCAGCGAATGGCTGGCTGCGGGGGTGGGGAGAGGACAGGCGGCCAGCAGATAGGTGAGCGGCCCCAGCAGGTGGGTGGCCAGAGTGGCCACGACCAGGCCCAGCAGACGGGTGGCCGCAAACGGTGGGCGGCCAGAGCAGTTGTGAATGGCAGGTGGGCCCAGTACGCGGGCGGCTGCAGTGGCTGTGAACAGCAGGAAAGAAGATGGGGGCAGGGAAGAAGGCAGCTGCAGGCAGTGGGAGAAGAAGACGGTCAGTGGGGAAGAATGCTGTGGGGGCGGGCAAGCAAAAAAGTGGCGGGGGTGGGGGGACTAGGGGTGCAGATGCTCTGCACTGGATCAGCTAGTTATTATTTATTATTTTTCCAAGTATGGGGAGGGCATCCGTTACCAGATGGGTTGTCAGTCACTGCATGCTCCAAGACAGGGCCAATTAGAATTGAGCACGTTCAGTACTCCCTCTGTCGAGCCCCAGCTTACCCAGTTCTGGTCCTGTCTTCGCTCCAGGACAGTTCTACTTCACTGGCTCAGCTGTCATTCCTTCCTTCCTTTCTTCTGTGTGCGAGGGGGGGAGAGGAGTTGTTACTTCGTTAATTAGCCTTGTCATCGCGGTTAAGTACAATTTGTCTAGTCTCTCCCCACTTGTTCCTGTCTGCCTCGTTGTCTGCCTTTTCCTTCCCTCAGCCTCCTCTCGCTCTTCTTCTGCCGCATTCTTTCCGCTATGGAGATCGCTCATACGGGCGATATGCTGACTGGCCCTCTCTCAGAGGGGCCAGTATCTGATGCCCCTGCTATTCTGGAGTCCCCAATAGTTCCTTCGGGGGCTGGGGAGAATGCTTTGTCAGTGACGCCCGCTCTGGCGGCGGCTGAGAGCGCGCCCGGGCACAGTGCAGGAAAAGAGAAACTGAAGCTTAAAGAGCACTCTAAGGCTCTCAAGAAATCGAAGCACTTGAAGCCCGAAGGCACTAAGAGAAAAAGAAGAAAAAGAAAGCTTTAACGGCCAAATCGCCACTGAGCGTAAGGCTTCAAATTAAGGCGGTGAGGGAGCAGCAACCGGGAAAAGGGCTAACGGCTCTTCCCGCGCTAGTCGCGCCCGCCATTTTGTCTGCCTCAGAAACGATCGCGCCGCCTGCACAGGAGTTGGGGGCTTTATTGCAGCCGCTTTCGGCTGCTAGTCAAGCGGCCACGAGGGCGCCTACTCAATCGGCAACATCTGCGCCCCTGGGGCCGGCACAAGTTATGGCCCCTTCCGTGAGTACATTTTCAGAAGACCTTCTATCAGGGGCGGTAGGTCCGAGCGGGGAGTTGCTCTCTGCTAGAGAGCTTGCCTGGCTAGGCGCGTTTGTTCAGAAACAGTGTTTAGCCGTGGTTTCCCCTCTTCTGGCGCAACAAGCTCCCTCTCAAATTAACCCCCAGGTGACACACCAGCCTGCAGGAGGTCCCGATTTACAAGAGACAGGGGGTCCAGTTAACCTGCTGACAGGCAGCTCTGTGCAAGGGTCAGCGCTGCAGGGGAATAGGGGTCCATACACTCAGGTGCCTATACCTCGCAGAGGGAGGAGACCTTCTTTTTCCTCTTCACCGGACTCCAGTCCAGTCAGGCAGGCCATTCCCCTTGGGGAGAGAGTCTGGCTGGCTCACAATGCCAGAAAAAGAGGACACAAGAGAGCTAAAGAGGACGCAGAGGCTTCGGTTGTAAAACGACCCTGTTTATTAAGGGAACCCTGTGCTTCCGATAAGATCGCGGCTCCCGGGACTAACCAGAACCTGCAACAGGTATCTGCAGTACACAGAGGTCCGACCCCCACAGGGGGTGGTGGTTCCAGCCCGCAGCATTCCAGCTCAGACTCTGATGAGTCAGAAAAGGAGGAGGGGGAGCTCTCGGATGAGCAAACCCCATCAGAAAGGCCTTCTACTTCACGGCTTTTCTCAGTTACCGAGTTTGAGGTTCTTTTGGCTAAGGCCAAGAGAGCTATTAAGGACGTGTCTAGTGAAACTAACCCTCAACCTTTAACTGGCTTGGACCAGGAGGTTTTTCCATCTACCTCGAGTTCTCCAGCCACAGTTCCCTTCCCCTCCCAGTTCAAGGAGGTCATGTTAGCAGAGTGGGGGGTACCGGTGGCGTCTAAGCCCGCCTTTAACTTTCCTAAAAAATTATATACCTTGCCTAATGATATTATGTCGCTGTTAGCTGTTCCCGTGGTCGATGCTCCAGTGGCCGTCTACGGCCACACTACCCTGAACGCGCCTGATCTCGTCTGATCTTGGAAGCTAAGCAGGGTCAGGCCTGGTTAGTACTTGGATGGGAGACCGCCTGGGAATACCGGGTGCTGTAGGCTTCAACGCCAGAGACATCAGAGGAAACCAATACAGGCAGCCTTGGCGTCAGTCCTGGAACTCCAGATCCAGAGGCACCAGCAGAAGAGGCGGTTCGTTCGGTGCCGGTCAGGATCGACGTAACCGTAAGCAATGACTGCTCCCACGTAGGGGGCAGACTGCGGGCCTTTGACAGGGTTTGGGGGAATACGACCACGGACCTTTGGGTCCTTCAAACAGTTGCTCAGGGGTACCGCATAGAGTTCACCTCCCCTCCCCCAGATTTTTTCTTCAATACTCCAACGTCAAAAGACCCGGCAAAGAGGGAATTGATGTGGTCAGCTATTCAACATCTGATGGACATTCGGGCGATAGAGCAAGTTCCAGTACATCAGATTTCCGAGGGTGTTTTTTCCCTACTTTTTCTCGTCCCAAAGAAGGACGATTCATGGAGAGCGGTTTTGGATTTAAAGAGGCTGAATCGGTACGTCCGGAAAAGGCACTTCAGGATGGAATCTTTCAGGTCCATCAAGGCAGCGATCCTCCCAGGGGACTGGTTGGCCTCATTCGACTTATCAGAGGCCTATCTGCACGTACCGATTCATCCAGATTTCCGCCGTTTCCTCCGCTTCGTGTACAACGACCGTTTTTACCAGTACAAGGCCCTACCATTCGGCCTCTCATCGGCTCCCAGAGTTTTTACGAAACTAATGGTGGCGGTCATCGCCCACGCCCGGATGCAGGGTATTCATGCATATCCGTACTTGGACGATGTTCTGGTACGGGCCCGATCCGCAACAGAAGCAGAAACAAGTGTGCACCGACTGGTACAGATCATACGAGAGCATGGCTTCCTGATCAACGAAGCAAAAAGTCATCTCCAGCCAACTCAAGTCCTAGTCCATCTCGGAGTTCTGATCGATTCAAGGGCAGGCGTTGTGCGTCTACCAAGAGAAAGGAGACAGAAGATTTACAAGGTGGTCTCCACTTGTCTTCGCGAGAAAAGGGTGCCCCTTATGCGTCTGGCGCAGCTCCTGGGGATGATGGTGGCCTGTTTCGATTGTGTGCCTTGGTCAAGGTGGCATTCCAGACCGCTGCAATGGTACCTGCTTCCTCATCAGGAGAATATTATGGAGAGAACAAATGTCTGGGTGAGACAGTCAACGAAGGTGCTGGAGTCACTCCTGTGGTGGACTTCACCGGCCATAATGCAGGGGATTCCATTGGACCTGGGGGAAAAACACGTCCTCACCACAG
Source organism: Hemicordylus capensis (assembly GCF_027244095.1). Taxonomy (NCBI): domain Eukaryota; kingdom Metazoa; phylum Chordata; class Lepidosauria; order Squamata; family Cordylidae; genus Hemicordylus; species Hemicordylus capensis. The sequence continues at coordinate 141,883,161 of NC_069659.1, forward strand.
ATGCGAGTTTACGCGGGTGGGGAGCGCATTGCGAGAACCAGCAAGCCCAGGGGGTTTGGGGGCAAGAAGACCTCAAACACAATATAAACTGGTTAGAGTTGAGGGCGGTGCGTCTGTCCCTGCTGAGCTTCCAAAAACTTCTGGAGGGACGGGACGTGTTGGTACGCACGGACAACGTCACGACCAAAGCCCACATAAACCATCAAGGGGGCACAAGGTCGCGGGCCCTGATGCGCGAGTCGGACGCATTGTTCTCCTGGGCAGAGATTCACCTGAGGTCCGTGACTGCGGAACATCTGGCGGGTCAGGCCAACACATTAGCGGATTGGCTGAGCAGACAATATCTGGATCCGGGAGAGTGGGAATTGCACCAAGAGGTGTTCACACAAATCACCCGTCTATGGGGTCTTCCTGCGGTGGACCTATTCGCGTCGAGTCTGAACCACAAACGCCCAAGGTTTTTCTCCCGACACCTTTGCTACCAGGCAGAGCAAGTGGACGCCCTAGTGTCCAAGTGGCCGCGGGGAGTCCTGCTTTATGCATTTCCGCCGGTCACTATCCTGAGGTTGGTCATCAGGAAGGTAGTGGCCGAAAAGGCCGAGGTCATCCTGATCGCGCCTTTCTGGCCGAGACGTCCTTGGTTCTCAGACCTCCTAGCCCTATCGGTCGAGGATCCCTGGGTGCTGCCCATGAGGCCAGACCTGCTGAGTCAGGGACCAATCCTCTATCCGGACCCAGGTTGGCTATGCCTGCACGCGTGGAGGTTGAGCGCAGGGCATTAGAAGGTAGGGGCTACTCGGTGAAGGTTCAGCGAACTATCTTGGCGGCTAGGCGTCAGTCCACGTGTAGAATTTATCAAATGACTTGGGCAACTTTTTGTTCGTGGGCTAGTAAGAATAACGTTAGTCCTTTGCTTGCTGGGGTGCCTGAGGTCCTCAGTTTCTTACAGGCAGGGATTGACAAAGGCCTGCGCACCAGTACCTTAAGACGCCAGACCTCGGCACTCTCTTCTATCTTAGACATCTCGGACAGGCATTCACGTTCATTACACCACGATGTGCAACGCTTCTTAAAAGGAGCTACCAACTTGAACCCGCCCCCAGTGCCTAGATTCCCGACCTGGGATTTGGACAAGGTTCTCCAAGTGCTCATGAAGGAACCTTTCGAGCCGTTGAGGAAGATGTCATTGCGCATCTTGTCATTCAAGGTTCTATTCCTCATCGCAATCACATCGGCCAGGCGAGTTTCGGAGTTGGCAGCGCTATCAGTGCGTGACGAGCTCTGTGTCTTCCAAAAGGAAGCCGTAGTGCTGAAATTGGATCCGACCTTTTTACCAAAAGTAAATTCAGTTTTTCATAGGTCTCAAGAATTGGTTTTGCCATCGTTTTGCCCTAACCCTAAGCATCCAAAGGAACGTATATGGCACTCTTTAGATGTTAGGAGGGCACTTCGTATATACCTGAGAAGGACTAAAGCCTTACGAAAATCAGATTCATTGTTTGTGTCTTTCCTTCCTTCTAGATTGGGGACCAAGGTCACTAAGGATACCTTAGCGCGTTGGTTACGGGCTACGATTTCGCTAGCATATGAGGTGTCGCGCTTGCAGGTCCCTCTGGGCATCACGGCGCATTCCACGAGGAGCGCGTCCACCTCGGCTGCTTTTTCGGCACGGGTGCCCGTGGAAGATATTTGTAAAGCGGCGACCTGGTCTTCCAAGTCGCCCTTTGTGAGGCATTACAAAATTCCGTCTTTTTATGAGCCGCAGGCAGCACTGGGCCGTACAGTCCTACAGAAGGTGGTGTAGGCTCATTGGAGGCATCCGCTACCCACCCAGGCATTAGCTTGGATATGTCCCATCTGGTAACGGATGCCCTCCCCATACTTGGAAAAAGAAACATTGGTAGACTTACCGTGAAGGGTTCTTTTTCAGGTATGGGGAGGGCATCCGGCCCACCCACGGATGCTTGGGAGGGTTTCCTCCGGGTGGCGGTACAACTCCTAGGGTACGCAGTTTCAACTATCACTGTACCTTAGCTCCTGACTTTTCTTGATTCCTGTTATTACTGTTTTTTATACTATTTCCTTCTCTGAGCTGAGCTGCAGCACGCGAAACGCTGATCATTTGTCGCTCCACAAGACCAGAACTGGGTAAGCTGGGGCTCGACAGAGGGAGTACTGAACGTGCTCAATTCTAATTGGCCCTGTCTTGGAGCATGCAGTGACTGACAACCCATCTGGTAACGGATGCCCTCCCCATACCTGAAAAAGAACCCTTCACGGTAAGTCTACCAATGTTTCTTTCACCCACAGCCCCAGTCTGTAGGCTGCATACAGGGCCAAATGTGGCTCACATGATCCTTTAGCTGCACAATAGTGGTGGATGGATAGTGTGAGCAGTACCTCCCTGTATTTTCATATGGATATATACTGTCACTGACATGATTCTGATTGAAGTAGCACTTCTGAAATATGGGCACACTACATGAAGCATTTGGACTCTTGCAAGATTGCTGGTGCTTCACTATGAGCCTGCAGCAGCAGGGGTGGATCCACACAGCCTGTGTTAACACTGCACAACATGTGTACCACTGATACTACACAGACTCTGATAACTGCTGGTTTTTGTTTCTCCAGTCGCGTTTCTTTGGCTGACATACTGAATGCATGCGGGAAGTCATGGCTGCACTGTTGTACAACTCCATTTCCGCAATGTTTGTGCTTGTGCAACTGCACAAATGTTTCATCCCACCATGTGTGTCATGTTGCACAATATATCAGCCACTGCATCTGGTGTCAATGTAAAAACACAAAATACTGAAATAGCTCTTGATCCTGGGGTTATATATTAAATGATTAGTTTTACTGCATGGAATGAAAAGGATCGATCTGATCATTTCAAATATCTAACCATTAGATCCTCTCTCCATGTATTGGGCATTGGGCAGTTGTCCCCCTGATACAAAGGCCCAGTTCTTAGATCACACTTATCTGGGAGTTAGCCCTATTTAAATTAATTTGACTTATTTTTAGTTGGTTCATGTAATTACTTTAGTAATTACTTCTCTAGCCTAGCATGCCTCAGTGTAAATACTAATTTGAGACCTTTAGTACAATCAGATATGGCACAGTTTTATCGTTTTATTATGATGTTATTTATGGCTACCTTATGTAAATAACTTTAGAAAGCTGCCTTAACAAAGAACTGTACAGAAATGTTTAAAATGAGGCACTGTACTTAATTAGTCTGCAAGAATATCTTCTCCTGTCACCTTAAGACTGAAGCAGACCGCAGATTTTGAAAATGCTATGTCGTCTCCCAGAAACATCTGTTTTGCCCCTTGTAATTGCATCTAGTCTGAGGAAACTTAAAGGTAAACTTTCATCCTGAGAATTGTTTTCCTGAGAAGTAAAACAGTACTGTTTTACTTTCTTTGAACTTTTTTTTTTTTGCTGTTCTCCAGCTAATGGATTATGTACATGCTGTTTGTACACTCTGTAGTACAAACCCTTTTCAGCTTATAGTTGGACTGGTTAAAGAATGATAATAGAACAGATTCTACTAATTCAGAACAACAGATATGATCCCTGAAGTGGAGTGGGGATGACTGTGATTATTCACTGGCTGGAGGCTGGATGGTGCTCAAGCCACCTGGGTCCCCTTGCACAGTGTCTGCCACTAAAACCAACTTCTTTAAAAAATAATGAGAACCATTGGAAATGAAATGTGATTTTGGCGGCTCCTTATATCTTCCTGGACTACATTGGGTGGCAGCACATTTGGTATAGAGTACACCTTAAGTGGTGCAGTGGGGAAATGCTTGACTAACAAGCAGAAGTTTGCCAGTTCGAATTCCCACTGGTATGTTTCTCAGACCATGGGATACACCTATATCGGGCAGCAGCGATATAGGAAGATGCTGAAAGGCATCATCTCATACTGCACGGGAGGAGGCAATGGTAAACCCCTCCTGTATTCTACCAAAATACATGGTTCTGTGGTCACCAGGAGTAAACACTGACTCGAGGGTACAACTTTACCTTTAAAAATACCCATAAACCAGAAAGAGTTAGAAAATAGGGTTAAGTATTAGACATAATCAGGATTATTACTGGGTATTGCTAATGAAGGATCCAGCTATTTTATTATGGTTTTACAATGAAAAGTATCAGTAGACAGGAGGATTACAACTCTGTTCAGTATTTGTTAGTGACTTCTAAATTTTGTATTGCTAAAACGTAGAAGGAGCCAAATGTTCCAGTATAGACTGTTGGCTTTAAAAAAAAGTGTGGGATGTAAGTATTGTGTGTGTGTAGGGGGTGAAATTACAAACTTAATTAAAGACAATAGAAAATAATCAATTCAGACATAGTCCTTTTCAGTAGTGCAAATTGCACATTCAATAAACATGTGGAGGCAGGGCCCTCTCCCTATATGTGGACATTGACCGAACAATTTACGTGACTGAAAAGAATTAAACTGAGACCATATTATGGCCTTTTATCTTATACCAGAGAAATTCAAGTTCATGGGTTTGCAAATGCAGAAGTAAAAATTTGATTTTGTATATATAGGATTGCATTATGAATTTGTGGATCTTATTCTTTGTTGTTGGTATTTCTAATTTCTAACAAAAGGTTTGAAATTGAAAATAAATAAATAAATAATTTCTTTATTTCTTAATAAACAAGAAATGTGCGACATACAGTATATAGTCATAATAAACAATTTCATCTCATAATTCAGTTGCCTTTTCATAGTATCTTCAGAAAGAGGTAGTCATATCTATTTTAATAAAAACAAAAAAGGAAACTGGTAGAACTGTATAGTAGGGATGTGCATGAAATGGATTTTGTGTTCCGTTTCGAGCTTGAAACTAAATGCAGATGGTCGAAACATTTCATCAAAACAGAGGTCAACCCCAGCTGTTTCAATGGAACACAATGGAACATTTAGAGTGTTTCAGCCATAGGGAACAATGGAGAACCTTGAAACATCCCATTGTTCCCCATGGGTAGCTCATAAGGACACCAAAGTGAGTTGTGTAGTATGGCATGTTGGGTTCTAAAGATGGGTTCAACCATTTTAATCAACCTTTCTGCTGTGCTTCAACCAACCCACAAAAGAAATGGATAAGCCCAACCCATAAAAGCCCAGCCCAAAAAAGATATGGCAAGCAGGCAATTTTAAACAAATTTTTAACCTTTCCCTAAAACCAAGGTTCCTATGATTTTAAACATTTTTTTTAACCTTTAAAAAGGTTTAAATTTGTTAAAGAAATTGCTTGCTTGCCCATTTCTTTTCCCCATGGCTGGAAGAAATGGCACTCAAAGAGTACAATGCATTTTGCAACCCTGCCTTGAAAAATACTGTAGAAGCACACAGTAGAAGGGAATCTGTCCCTTCCAACACAGAACACACATTTAAAACACAGTCCAAAAAATGGCCAAAAAAGAATCACTGACCCAGAATCCACTGCCAGCCACAGTGCCTGTGCTGCAGTAACATCAATGGCATAAGTTGCTCTCTCACACACAAATATGACTCCTTACTTCCTAGCATTGCAATAGCTGTCACAGCAGCCCCCTTAGCAGCAAGCACAGCCATAAGCTCAACTATTTTATTATTTATTTATTTATTTATTTAACAACTTATTATTTATCTAGAGCAATTTCAGCCATGTTTTGACTGAGTACAGCTTGCAATGCAGATTGCAGAGCAGACCAGGGCAGTGAGTGAAGCACAAGTTAGTCTCAAGGTCAGATATGGAGCTCATCATCATAGCAATCACCAAGAAATATTGCACACAGAAAGAAATAACTGCCACGGCACTGTCCATTTGTCACCACAACACTATCTCACAAACAAAACAAACCACAACTCAAGGAAGTCAGGCACCCATGTTCTGCCTTTGTCAATCTGAGATCCAGAAAAACTAATAGCAGCAATAGCACACCATATTATACTTGGTGCTGAGAAGAGAAAACCACAAAATCAAATCTACCTTCCTCCTCTCCAAATGTAACCTCTTCAAGAGAGGCATAAGGGATCTCTCTGCCTCAAAATCGTCTTTGAAAACATTTTGAATTTCCCTCCTTTTCTGTTTCCCTTTCCCTCCTCCCTACCCCCAGCCAATGGGGGCACTGTTGCCCATGACAATACTTGATTCGTATGCTAACAAGCCAACCAAGAAGCAAGGAGATCACAAACTAATCTGAAGCTAGTGCCAGGAAACCAACCAGCAAGAGAAAAACGGGCCTCCAAAATGGCACCCAAAATGATGAAACACTTTGATCAAAATGGGGTTGTTCTTCTCTAAGCTTGAAACAGACTCTTTTAAAAGTGGGTGTTTGTTTTCGAGCTCAAAAGACTTGAAATGGCCCATTTCGAGTCAAAACATTTTGCAGTGGAACCGTTCTGCACATTCCTACTGTGTAGATTGTAATAATGTTTCGTAGATACTATATCTGAGCATGAGTTTTTGTGGACAATAGTCCACTTCAGCAGATTCAAAGAAGGATTGGATAAAGCACAGCAGGAAGGTCGATTAAAATAATCCCCACTTTTTAAAAAGTTACAGTAGTAATATATACTAAATGAGATTTGTGTCGTGTGAAAGAAAACCACAACCCCTGTTAAGTCCTAGAAAACTTCACTAAATATACTGCAAGAAGGGGTGTGCATGGAACCAGCTGGACTGAATCCGGACCAGGGCAGTTCGGTCCGGCACCCCCTCGAACTCCCCCTGGTTCAGTTCAGTCGGGGTGGGGTGTGTGTGTGTGTTTGCAAACATTTTTTTAAAAATAAAAATAAATTTCAACTTTCCCCCTTTGGGGGAGTTGTTGGAGGTTGCAGGGGGGATTCCGTGGAGGTTCCCCCTCTCCCTGTCAGCCTCCCTTCATGCTCTTCAGCCCATTTGTGCCTTCCCTCTCTGGCGCGGTGGCCATTTTGGAGGCCACAGGCCACTGTGCCTGTGTGGCCTGGGTCAAACAGAGGCCAATTGCAGAGGTGTGGCAGCTTCCAAAATGGCCATGGCTCCAGAGGAGGAAAGCCCGAATGGGCTGAAGTGCCAGCCGAACAGCTGGTATAGGCATGAAGGGAGGCTGGCGGTGGGAGGGAAAACCTCCACAGACCGCACCGCCATCGCCTCCAACAACTCCCCCAAAGGAGGTAAGCAAAAACATTTTTAATTTTTTTTTTTTAAAAGAAGTCTGCAAACCCCCCACACAGTCGGAGGGTGTTCGGTCTAGGGTTGGGAATGGTTCGGTTCAACCCCAAACAGTCGAATCTGTTTGCACATCTGTAACAGCAAGTAATACTGAAATTGACTATAGGACGGCGAGGATTGGAATTTGGTGGACTTCCTTGTGTGATTCCTCACTATGAGTCCAGATAAGGAAAATATCATTGATATACTTAAGGTATGTTGGAGGGACTTTTGAGCTAGCCAATAAACATTTTTCCAAGTCAGCCATAAACAAATGGGCATATTGTAGAGCCATATGTGTACCTCTTGCAGTACCATGGATCTGTAGGTACAATGCATCCATGAACTTCAAAAGGTCTTAACAGGAATAAAGGTTTCCTTCACACTACACAGATTCCAATTAGTATATATTACTACTGTCCCTTTGAAAATGTTGGAATGATTTTAATCTTTCTGCTGTGCTTCAACCAATTTCTTTTTTGCATTTGGTGAAGTGGACTACTGTCCATGAAAACTCATCCTCAAATATATCATTAAAGCATCTGGATAGTTAGTCTACATAGTGCTACCAGTTTTCCTTTACTGCAATCAATTAATACAGCTATCTGAAATGTAAACTATTTTAATAAAGTTCACAGAGGTACATGGAAACTGAGAGACTTTCTGATGATGTCTACATACAGGACCAGGGTATTTTGGCTTTCTGAGATTTCCTCCATCCCTTATGTTGAGCAGCATAACAATCATACATGAAGTGACCAAGGGTTTACTGAGACGTTGGCTGATTTCCAGACAAGCATTGCTTTGGTGGTGCAATGGTGCTGACATCTACACAAACACTATGTCATTTCACAAAGTGGACAGAGGATCTATTTTTTTAAATCAATTTTCCCTTCCTCCATCTAGTGCTATGTGACCCTCAGGGACATATTTTTGGGAGGCACAGTGGCCTTCAGGGAAGGAAAGATCAGCGAAAATCACTCTTCCCCTTTGCATGACAGCACAGAAATAGTGTGGCTATCTGCAGTGCAGGGCCAGCTCTTTTTATGGGGCCCAGGATGAGAATAGTTTGTGGGGCCCTCCATTTTGGAAGCAGACAAAGCAAAGAAGTTAGTTGCTGGAGGGGAGAGAAAGCATACATGTGGGGAAAGTCAGCAGTGGGTCCTGATTGGCAAAGTTATGAAGAGAGAACTCTTATTGCCTCCCTCAGAGGCAATAAATAAAACTATCTGCATAGTTTTGCCCCTTCATTTGCATAGCCCTTTCTTGGGTCACACTATCATGACACAACCTCGGGATCTGAATAGTGTGACAGAACCTTGGGAATAATATATTGATTCTTCTGTTAGTTCCTCATACAGTGGCTTGGTTGGAATGGGCTACAAACTGTAATGGCTAAGGCTGACTATTGCTCAGCACGGCCAATTCTTTCCCCATCAGTTCTCTTCCAATTGCACTATGCCTAGTAGCCAAAGCAAATTTATGAACTGTTGAACTTGTTATTCACCCATTGACCGGGCATGTTGTTCAGTTGTGCTATGAAATCTCCAGCTGCAGATATCTGTTGGCCTTGCTTATGACCCCTGGCTCTGCTATCGATTTATGATTGCATTTTAGTCACAAAGGTCCCAGCTAGATTCGGAGCCCAGCCACTGAGGTGAAAGCTCTTGCACTGATGTGTGATACTAAACCCACCCACCTCTCTCTCTCTCTCTCTCTCTCTCTCTCTCTCTCACACACACACACACACACACCTCCCCAGCTCTCTCTCCACCACCCTTACCTTGAACTCCTCATCGCAAGTAATTATGCTGCACATGAATCATTTTTTAATGTTTGGTTTAATACACACAGATTCTTTAAACAATAAAAAAAATCAGCAAACATCATCACGATTTGGAAATCTCTTTTTTAACATAGAAAATGGTTTCCTTAATGGCACAGGGGGAGAACACGACAGCAAGCTTGACAACATAATTAGAAGATTGTTATGGGGAAAGGGAAAAGCATTCTTTATACAGCTCTTACTACTTTCAATAAGATTATTCTCCCTGAATAGCTAATCAGCTTTTCTAGCTTCCCAAATCCATGCTTTAAGCTGCTCTCACAGTTCTTCTTAGTTACTAAATGGCAAACAGTGACACCTCCAAAAGGGAAATTTAAAGTGTTAACCAAATGTGAGCAAACAGCATGATAGAGACTGCAGATAAAAGAGATTTTTGGCAGATTAGCAGCAATTTAAGAAGATCACACTGTTACACCTGGGTTGACAAGAGCTGACAGGGTTTGCTGATCTCTGCTCCTATCTCCAATTTGAGTGTCATGTTTCAACAGAAATGAGAGGAATACCCCCCAAAATAGAGAGAGAAAATAAAAGGGGAGGGGGGAATCCATTCAGGACAGAACACTGGCTTCACAGCAAGTGTTTATGGCAGTTGAAACAAAAAGGAGCTAAAGAAAAAGATGAAAGGATTAAAACAAAACGGGTCCCTAATGCACAGTGTCCTTATTTTGCATGAAGTAGGCCCATTCCATCCACTCATTTCTCCTTTTCACTTATGCTGGCAAAAATGCAACATAATAGAAAGGGCGGAAACTGATGGGGGAAACCAAGTGCACATGGATTTTACATTACTAGTGTTTCTTTTATCTACTTAAACTTCGACAGGGAGGGAGACAGGGCTGCTACTCCACCTTCACAAGAGATTTTTATTTTTCTGTTTGGTTTCATGTGCATAGCCAAAAGTGGGCAGCTGAATCACAAAGTACTTGGCTTCTCTGTTAATTTTATAAGCCTTCTTGGATGTCGAAACTGCAGGAAATATGCTACAAACAGGATCAGTGTGGTTGTTTGTCAGTTGGCTGGTCTTAATAATAATGAAGTAAATTAAAACACACAAGGAAGGGACATTTCCTTATTTTAACTGAGCCCCTTGTAAGATACAGTAGTAGTATAAGAGACAAGAGTACTCATAAGGTTTGCATAGTGTTTTCACCAGCAGATTTTGCACCAACATATGGGCAGCCTTTCAGATTAAATATGGTGACAGTGGTCAGGAGGCAGGGAAGATATTTTCAGAATGCTTTAAAGGCCCAATCTGGGATGTATTCAAGATTAAATAGCAAACAGGAGTGCATTTTAAAAATATGTGTTGTTTGGGACTTTAAAAAAATGCCTCATAGTAACTCTAGCAATGCTATCCATGCTGGTGAAACAGGAAGCTTTCTTCTTCTTCTTCTTCTTCTTCTTCTTCTTCTTCTTCTTCTTCTTCTTCTTCTTCTTCTTCTTCAGCAAGAGGTTTATGACATCTTCAGCACACATCCTCAATACACAGGCCTAGTTGTTTATAACAGGAGTTCGCAACCTTGGATCTCCAGACATTGCTGGACTATAGCATCCATCATCCCCAGCCACAATGGTTTGGACATTGTGGCTAGGGATGATGGGAGTTGTAATCCAAACATCTGGGGATCCAAAGTTGGGAACTCCTGGTTTATAACAGTGACTTGCGCAGGAATATAGACGCTCTTGAAGAAGTGTCTGAATCTGTGGTTTGGCTTTGAGTGGAGGATGCACCTTCTCTTGCTCAGTTGTACTAAAACTTTTCTCCCCCATATTTGGTTTCTGAAGATCTCTTAATTTAGCAAAAGGATTAACTAGGTAAACTTTGTCAAAGCAACTGCCTCTTCACAAAAACACTGTAGTCATCTGAAGTAATCCCAACTACCATTAACAAATTCAAACAACCAAAACCCCAAATCCCACTCCAAACCCTGCAATGCAACAATGAGTACAATGTGTAAGCAGAGCCAAAGGGAGCAAATGTAACAGTACCCATTTACTTCCCAAATAAAGGTAAAGTGTGCTGTTGAGTTGGCGTCAATTCTTGGCCAGGCATGGAGCCAGCCAAGTGGTGGCCTGGGTCAGGCCCTGCCCAGTGGCCCCTCTAACGATGTCTCATGCACATGATGTCATGCACATGAGGTGTGGCTGAGCCACGAGAGAATCTCCTCCCCACGCACGAGCGAGCACTATGGCTTCCCCGTACTTTTCAGGCAGCCTTTGCTGCTGAAAAAGCATCTATTTCCCCTTCTTTCCCAGGAGAATAGATGATTTCAGGAAGCAAGCACTGCCTGAAATGACACGGAAGCACTTGCTTGGGCTCTTCGGAGCTTGAGGACATGCCCCCGTTGCTCGTGATTTTGTGCACAAAGGGAGTGTGGCCATAAACTCTGCAGAGCCTGAGTGAGTGCTTCCGTGTCATTTTAGGCAGTGCTTGCTGCCTGAAAGCATCTATTCTCCCTTTTTCTACCTCTCTGGAGGGAGAGAAAGGGTAATAGATGATTTCAGGCAGCAAGGACAGGGAAGCATTCGCTTGGGGCGCTTAGTAGCCCGGGCATGGGTGGGGGGAGTTCGCTTGGGGCTCTTCTGGAGCCTGAGCCATGCCCCCATGGGAATTCAGCGGCCCCTACCATTGGCGGCCTGGGTTCTTTAAACCTGTTTGCACAATGGTGGCTACACCCCTGCTCCTGGTGACCACAGAGCCCTGTGGTTGTCTTTGGTAGAATACAGGAGAGGTTTACCAGTGCCATCTCCCATGCAGTATGAGACGATGCCTTTCAGCATCTTTCGTATTTTGCTTCTGCTCGATATAGGTGTTTCCCATATACTTACAGTTTTTAAGATCTCTGCCTCAGAGAGACAGGATTTCTACATGGGCCATAGATTTCTAGGTAGTAAATTTACACCTAGGAATATAATGGTGATATGGCTTAAACTAGGTACGTCCTTGGTGAGCCAAGCCATATCTGGTTACAAGACAAGTCAAAAGGTCAGCTCAAAAGCTTCTAAATGTCTTGGGCTTAATTATACAGATCAGAAATCCTAGGTTTAGGCTCCAAATCTCTGCCGATTGTCATTTGGTGCAGAGCCGAAACCTTTTGTAACCAAGAAGGCACTGCAAATGGTTTTGCTGGGATTTTTTTCCTTTTCGTTCTTTTATCATCTCAGTAAATCCAGCAGAGACATTACTGTTCCTCATGATGCGAGCATACAATGTGAAATGTAGTCATGCAGTTTAAATGGGAACTTAATCAGCATTCAGAGCTATAGGAGATTGACAGGGAGCTGGCTCTGTCAGTCATCTGCAGCAGGACTCTAAGGCCTAATTTTCCTAAGTGAAAATGTGCTTTCAAAATTGCAATGCAATTTTCAAAAATGGGAGCTGAATATTTAAATATTCATTCTTTCAACATGACTGTTTGCTGTCCAGCTGCTGCTTGTGTCTATGTCTGTGTCTATTGGGATATAGGAATAAAACATGCATTCTTCAATGCAGTTTACAGACCCAGTGACCCCAAGGCAATGCCCAAGTCAATTGCAATTGCAAGCTTTCTAAGTCTTGAGATTTTATTGCAGGGGTTGGGTGTGTGTGTTTCTTAATATCATCTCCCATAGAAATGAATGGCAACCATTAATTTACTCCCATTGGGAAAATAAAGTAATGTGATGCGGGCAAACCTACTCTCCAGCCGTGACGTTGTGTGTCCCAGTGCTCACCAACAGGGATCTTGCCGAGGTATGTGCCTCCTCTGGAGCTCCCTGCAAGATACTAGCTCTTCCTCCACTGTCCCTTGTCTATCATAATGACAGGCATTTCAATGGGTCTAACATAAAAATGGGCATTGCATGCTTTAAAACAAAAAACAAAAAACACCCTGAATGGAGTGTAATATAATAAGGAATGTGACACCTCAGAAACAAAGATGTACACATAATGTGAAATGACCAGAGACTGACTTCCTATTCTTGCTACTGTTGGAGTTCACCCCCAGAGGTCTCACCAACCTAGTTCCAGCAGCTTCCTGTACAAGTTGCTGTATTGAGTGGTGCATGACAGAGATATGTCTTTTTTTCATGCCAGCTGGCATTTTGCCAAGTGTCCGAGGCATGTCTCAACTTTCACAAACTTGAAAAAGTAATCAGGGACATGTTTTCTGTTTTGTCTGTTTCATTTCCCTAAATGAACTGTTCCCAGGACAAAGAATCATCTGATAGTACATTGAAGACAGAATTCTAATCTGCATAAGACTACAAACTGGAGTTACCACTTCAAAACAAGTCTAATAAAACACGAATGCAGGGACAAATAGTCAAAGATATATTTTTAAAGATACTGTTAATACAGAACTTTTAAAAATCCCTTATTTGTTCAAATTGCCTGGGTTATAGCACTTCCGACCAACTGCTTTTCCATATAAATAATTTCCCTTCATAAAGAAAATGAAAAGTCAGGGAGATAGATTCTAGCCCTGGCATGCCAGTTTATTCTGTGCATTGTTTTGTATGGAGGAACATTCAGCCACATCAGCTGCACACAGTCTGAAGTGGTAAAGCTCAGACAAAGGTTTTCCAATTCAGAACTAAATCCTAGTCTCCAGGATTTTTAAAATGAACTTTTTAAAATGAACAGTTCATATTTTTCAGACATGTAGTCAAAAGCCACATAATTTATTCAACTGTCTCCTGAAAAGTCAGGGGGCTTAAGGACCAGGTTAAGACTTGTTTGGTGACCATAACCCCATCCTGAGCAGTAGTTTGATATCTGACTCTGAGGAGCAGGAAGCAGTTGGACTGGAAGGAAGTGTCCCAGACCCTGCCAGAGTCAGAAGGTCCCAGAGCAAAGCAGCTCTGCCTGCCCTGAGCCCAAGCTCCTTGAAGAAGCAGCCCCTTCCACACAAAGGACCTTGCTTGCACTCCCCGGAGTCCGCACATCAGCATCGGCAATGGGCCATGAGTGCTGAAACTGAGGAGCGGAAACCTCTAAGCCAGTGAGCTGCCCCTTTAAGACTTCCCACTCTCCAAGCATGAAGGCAGGATCTGGGAGGGGCAATTTGAGCCTGCAGAGATTTCAGGTCTACCTTTGGCCTTTGTTGGAACAATTTATTCACTTGGAGCTTTCCATGATTCTGCAACTCTTTGCCTTGCCTTTCTCTCTTGCTGCCTGTCAGAAACCACGTTGGACCTTATGAATGCCCACTTGCAGGACAGGATAAGTGTTCTCCTAGTTTGCTCCATCCATCTTTGCTACAAATAGGTCCCTCATCCCTTGGGGAAGTCCCATAATTGTAATGTGTGTAAAATGTCAAAAATAGGAATGTTTTCCCTTGGCTAAGCAGATATTTGTTTCCTAGCTTCACTCTATTTCATCCAACTTCATCAACAGCAACTGAAAAGTCATAATAAGCACAGAAATATGGTGACAGGCTCTCAGCCAAACAAAGATGGGTTATTGGAATAAATGTATTAGCTATGCATATGCACTTTAATTTGTATTGTAATTTTTTTTATGAATTGCATTAGTGAATCTTGTAATAAAAATATTTTAATGAACCCATGGCATCATATGACCCTGTAAAATTATGTCAGCCGAATACCTGAAGAGGTATTATTAGACATTGTTCTTATTAGTGTAATTATAATGCTGATTTAAAGTAGCTGGAAATCAGGGCACAAGGTTGTTGTAAGAGAGAGATGCAGAGTGAGTATATATGTATACTTTGCTAATATCCTTCTATTGATGCGGCATAATGAGTTCTTAGGCAGAACTACAGTAGCACTTTATAGGGTAAAGGTTGCATGCATTAAACATGCAGAATTTAGTTTGAAGTCTTTTCAATACATCTGGAAATCAAACAAGCACACCTGGGAAAGTGGATAACCATCTACATGAGAGCCCAACCATGTACGTTATGACTACCAGCTAGTGAATTTCATCTTCTGTATAGCCTTGGTATAAATAGCTTGTCACAATGCAATTATCAATGTTATCTTCTTATTTTTTTATTAGGCATATGAAGTCTTAGGTCCTGCCCGTGCACTGATGGATTGCCCAAGGTTAGGGTCTGATTCCCACAAAAGGGTGCAGTTCATGCCCTGGCAGTGGAGCAGAGACCCAATTTCAACCACAGCATGAGCATGGCAGTAGCCATCACACAGCATCTCAAAAATATTGGGATTTTGAGGTGGTTAAAAAAAGGTGGCCTATGATAAAGCTGCTATGTAGTATTTCCAACATATATAAGTAGAACGACCCAGAAGGAAGACTAGCTCTACACACAAGTCACTGAAAGGATTTATGAGCTCCAAAGCAAAACAGCCAATAAAAGGTGAGAGATCAATCATGTGACCCAATGATATCAGTTGTGATGCTTCCTCTAAGACTTGTCCTGATGCCGCCTTCAAGCTCAAGGACCTGGCCTCGTGACCCCATTTCGCCAATGAAAATGGCAGTATGCAATCTGTAATATCTTCAGTGCCAAGATTTAGATTTTGCATTTCATCTCAGGGTATAAGTAGCTCTCATAATGTACAGCATCATGCAGGCATTTTGGGCACTGCAGGAACTGCTCCTAACAGTGTGCATGCGGTTGCACAAGAGTGCTGTTGTGGAAATGACAGAAATTGCATGAGTGCAGTCGCTGTTGCATTTTTGTGATGGCTGCACCATTGCGCACCTGCAGTTACACAATTTCTGACATTTGCACAAGAGCAATCTTGCAAAACTACATGCAAGCTGTGTTAAGAGCATGCCACAGTTCCTGCAGTGCCCAAAATACCCATGCAATGCTGCGCATTATGGGAGCTAGTTAGATTATACAGAGATATAACTCTCCTGAGGAATACTGGAAATACGAGTGCTTTTTGAGTTGATCCACTAGTCTTCTGAGAGAATGGATATCATATTCTAGGCCATGTCAGGCAACAAAGATACTATAGAATCTTGTACACTGTCCAAAGGAAAAGTATCACTGAAAGTGTATTTAATATAATGATGCTTTGAGTCTTAAACTCAAGGTCCGGTATGGAAGATACTAAAGGTGTTGCTTGAGCATACAATATCCCCAAGCAGCTAATAAACAGCAAATATCCAGTTATGTAATGTTACCTTTTATATGCTGTCAGTGCAGGCTGATGAGTGAGTCTTCTCTTTTAATTCTGGCTTTTGGTCTGTAGAGTGTGCTGCTGCCTGTTGACTGCCCATTAGATGGGTTTCTATGGCTGCTGTTTTGATTTTGTACTTTTTTAGGGTAGATAAAAATCAGTATTTTTAAAAAATCAGATTTTTAAATTTAAATTGGGGTTTAAAAAATTTAAAACCGATTTTTAAATTAGAATTAGAGATTTTATTTTTCTTTGTTAAAATTTTTTTGGAACCTATTTAATTTGACTTTGATATGGGTCAAGGCTCAAAGTTATCATTGTGTATAAGAATTATGATTTCTAATTCTATACAGTGAACATGCTTGTTAACAGCAACATATGGAGATGAGAGATAACAGACCTGGTCTCTCTCAATTGCTCTGTAAATTTTTTTTGTATATACAAACACACAGGTAAAGTTGTGCTGTCAAGTCAGTGTCAACTCCTGGTGCCCACAGAGCCCCGTGGTTGTCTTTGGTAGAATACAGGAAGGGTTTGCCATTGCCTCCTCCCGCGCAGTATGAGATGATGCCTTTCAGCATCTTCCTATATCACTGCTGCCCAAAATAGGAGTTTCCCAGCTCTAACCCCTCTAAAAGTGCAAGAACAAAGAAAGTAATGGATAGAGGAGTGTCTGGGGTGAAGTAGATCTGGGTAAGGAGGGGGAGTCTGTAGATAAATACAAAGAGGGATAGACAGTAGAAAGTGAAACAAAAGCTAAATGAGCATAATATGCCTGAAGTCTTGAGGGGTAGGTTTCTGATTCTGAGTGGTGTTAGTATACTTTACTATGAGGATGGGGCCATTGCTCAGTGATAGAGCATCTGCTTTGCTTGCAGAAGCTCCCTGGTCCAATTCCTGGCATCTCCAGGTAGGGGTGGGAAAGACCCCACATGGAACCTTGGAGAGCCACTGTCAGTCATTGTAGGCAACACTGAGGTAGATGGGCCAATGGTCTGACACAGTACATAAGAAAAGAAGAGCAACGCTGCAGGATCAGGCCCAAGGCCCATGTAGTCCAGCATCCTGTTTTACACAGTGACCCACTAGATGCTGCTGGAAGCCTACAGGCAGGAGCTGCAGACATGCCCTCTCTCCTGCTGTTACTCCCCTGCAACTGGTATTCAGAGGCATCCTGCTCTGAGGAGGGAGGTGGCCTGTAGCCCTTAGACTTGTAGCCGTTGATAGACCTCTCCTCCATGAAGTTATCCAAACCCCTCTTAAAATAATCCAAACTAGTAGCCAACACCACATGTGGCAGAGAATTCCACAAGCTGATTATGTGTTGTGTGAAAAAGTACTTCCGTTTGTTGGACCTAAATTTCTTGGCAATCAATTTCATGGGATGACTCCTGGTTCTAGTGTTATGTGTGTGAGAGAAAAATGTCTCTCTGTCCGCTTTCTCTACAGCATGCATGATTTTATTTTTATATCCCTGTATCATGTCTCTGCACAGTCATATTTTTTCTAAACTAAATAGCTCCAGGTGTTGTAGCCTTGCCTCATAAGGAAAGTGCTCTAGGCCCCTAATTATCTTGGTTGCCCTCTTCTGCATCTAAGTATCAAGCAGCTTCCTGCATTTCCTGTGTTAAAAATCTGTTCAGTGACAGTAGGAGCCTTCCTATTATAGCATGGCAAAAATATCCCCCAAATATTCAATAATTGGTTGAACAGGAGATGGGAAAACAAGAAAAAATGTAAAGCATACTGGGATCTCTGCAGACACACCGAGAAACCCAAAAGATCCCCCACCAAACTGACCACTGACAATTAGGAAAGAAACAAACCCAACATCATCCAATAATGAAACAACTGTATACTCAATAGGAGCAATAAAGTCAACAATGTGGAAATAGGTATGAAACACGAATGAATAAGTTCCATGCTGTATAATTAAAAAGAAGCAATGAAGTCCATGATGTGGAAATGAATAAATAAGTCCATACACCACGGTGACCTCCATTTCAAGATGTCTCTTTTTGAAGTGGAAGTGGAAGTTGATCTTATCAAAATAACATTGGACCACATGCTAGACCAACGTCCTAATCTTTCTTATGCAACCTCTTCAACTGCTACTAGAAAATTCTTCTGAACAAATGGTAAGCTGTACAAAGCTTACTCATGGTTAGCGTGAAACTTGAAACGTTTTGAATGTTTTGGCCATAGGGAACAATAGGGTAACTAGAAACACCCCATCGTTCCCCATGGGTAACTCCTAGGGACACCAAAGTGGGTTGAAGGTTAGGGCATGATGGGTGCTACCTACCATCCAGCCCACAAAAGAAATGGCAAGCAGGTGGTTTTAAACAATTGTTTAAGAAGCAAGGAAATTGCAAGCCAATTGGAAGCCAGTGCCAGAAAACCAACCAGCAGGGCAAAAATAGGCCTCCAAAATGGTGCTTGAAATGTTTTGAATAGAAATTGGTTGTTTTGTTCCAAGCTAAAAAAAAAAAGGCCTTTATTTAAAGGGTGTTTTGTTTCAAGCTCGAAACACTCGAAATGGCCCATTTCAAATTGCAATGTTTCGATGTTGAAATATTTTGCACATCTCTAGTTTCTTGATGTAGCTGCAAATTAATTTTAAAAATAAATCAAAATAAAGCATTGCTTTACAATATATAGTGTAAAAATGAAACCTTCTAAAAATGAAACCTACACCTATCTCTAAGTAGAGAACCATTTTGTTGACATGACATGCAACCTACCATTGCCCAAGGCTGTTGCAAACTTGTAAGCAGCCCTGATGCTCTTCCGAATGAGTGGTTGCATAAGCAGTACTAGCACGGGTTTCCCCCCTGTGAACTATGGATGCACACAAACAGGTTCGGTGCTCCCTTTTTGAAGTGCAAAATCGGTTCGGGCCAGCTCATTGGGTAGCGGGGGGGGTGCCTTTTAAAAACAAGTAAGACCCTCATTATATGTTCACCTCCTCCTGGCTTTCTCCCTGTCAGTGTTCCGTTTTGAAAGAGATGCAGGAGCTGCAGCATTCTTTCCTGCAGCCCCGATTGGCATCATCAGGCACATAGCTAGGGTGCACGTGTGCCCCAGCCACATGCATGCTGACACCAATCAGGGATGCAGGAAAGAACACTTAAGTCCCATGCACCTCTTTCAAAATGGAGCACCAGCGAAGCGGGGAGCAGCGGGGAGGTGGCAAATAGATAAGGAGCTTCTTACCTGCTCACTTAAAAGCAGCCCCCCCCCACACACACACTGCTCCAGGGACTACACAAACTGTTCGTGCACATCCCTACTGTGAACAGTGTTGGGGCTGCTTACAAGTTCAAAGCAGCCCTGAGGCAAAGCGTTATGGTGATGGTAGCCTGTTCCTTTGTATTTGTATCAAACATGAAGAATGCACTTTTAGAGGAAAACAGTGCTGAAACTGAGTCTTCCTCACTTGTGGTTTAAATTGTGAAAATGGAATATTCCTCACTAGTCATTTAAATCATGATGGTAATCAGCAAGGAGCTCTGCCTTGCTGTTTTTATTACATTTTAGTGATAATTGTGTTGGGTTGTTGTTGGGTTTTTTAAACATTTTTTGTACACTGCCCTGAGGTTTCAGGACAAAGAGTGGTAAAATGTAAATAATAAATAAATATTTATGATTAATAAATGGTCCTGGGTAGTGGTGGTTCTGGTAAACAAAATAGAAAGATAAGCTTCCTTGTACAGACGTTTATAAAATACATCGCGTGCCACAATCCAACCAGGAATGTCTGTGTAGAGGAAGAAGAGAGAATGGTAAGGGAGTAATTGTTTCTAACATTTAATTTGTTATGTGGCACACACACCTTTGTTCTGCAAGGAGATAAAACTGTGCTATAGAGATGATCTAAATGTGTAAATCAGGATAGGCTGCAACACCAAGAGGAGAAGTGGAGCAGTTTGTTGTAGGAAAATGTTGCTTTGGCACCAAAGCTTAGCTCAGTCTAAGCAACTTGCTGTGACCTAGGAGAAGGGGTATACACTAAGATAATGAAATTTGGTGCTTGTTGTATATACTCGTAAGTAGCAATCAATAGAAAGAAGGACAAAATGACAGAATGGCTCAGGGAGAATGGGCCCAAAGATAAGTGCCTTGTGCAATTAAATGTAGAGAAATGCAAGATAATGAGATCTGGGACACAAAACAAGGCAAGGACTTCTTTCCCAAATACAAAAATGGTTTAAAAAAAAATACGGAGCAAAAGAAAGACCTGGAGGTAAAGATAAAATAGAATCTGTACAACAGTGGCTTCTAGTATAAATGGCAGCATTGATTCACAGAGGGAAACAATATTATGGCAGCTGAAGGTATTTCCCCCCAAGTATGAGAGTTCTAGGAATGTGGCCATTCGTAGTATGACAGCAAGGAGCTCTGCACACATTATTATCAAGAAGGGCAATAGGGGGGAAAGGGGAAGACTGGGCACTTAATTATTCATAAATGTCAGAGAACAGAAGGAAATGGTCCGTCAGCTTTTGTACAGAGGAGAAAATTTCCCTCCATGAGGAATTCAACATTCCAAAACCAACAGAGAGGACAGATGCAGGCTGTACTCCTGCACACGGTTAGGGCCAAACCACAAGTGATATGAGAGATCTGTGATGGGTTTTCCTGACATTCTTTACATTAAAATCAGTGCCGTGGGAAAGTTAAACATCCCCTCACCGGCACTGCTGCTCCAATCAGGTATGGAGCCATCTATATATATAAAGATGCTTCCAGAATATCTTACTTTTGGGTAACAGCTGTAGCTCAGTGGGACAGCACATGCTTTGTAGGCAAAGGTCCAGATCCAGTCCTTGATATCTCCAGGTAGGACCCAGGGGCATATCTAGGGGAAAGGGTGCCTGTGTTTACCCCTCTCCATGATAGGGAGAGGTGGAGCTGTGGGCCCCTCAGGGTCTGGGCTCTTTGAACCCATCTGCTCAATTATAGCTAAATCCTTGGTAGGACCATGTACTTTATGACTGGCAGCTGAATGTGTG
This sequence comes from Hemicordylus capensis, assembly GCF_027244095.1. Lineage (NCBI taxonomy): Eukaryota > Metazoa > Chordata > Lepidosauria > Squamata > Cordylidae > Hemicordylus > Hemicordylus capensis. Next base: position 141,904,325 of record NC_069659.1, read on the forward strand.
AAGCAACTTCACTGAAAGATGATGTTTGCATTGATGTGAAGCCTTAGTCTCTCTCTCTCTCTCTCTCTCTCTCTCTCTCTCTCTCTCTCTCTCTCTCTCTAATTTGTACACCACCCCAAACTTTAGTCTCTGGGTGGTTAAAAATAGCATAAAACAAGGTTAAACCATATACACAAAACTTAAAACAATTTAACAATTTAAAAATAAACCAGAGATTAAAACCTAATTTTTTTTAGGACGCTGAGAAAGCTTGGGTGAAAAGATGGGTTTTCAGGTGTTTTTTGAAAATTGCCAGAGATGGGGAGGATCGTATCTCAGCAGGGAGCGCATTCCACAATCTTGGGGCAGCGACCGAGAAGGCCCATCTCTGTGTAGCCACCAAATGAGTTGGTGGTAACTGGAGATGGACCTCCTCAAATGACCGCAATGGGTGGTGGGGTTTGTAGTGAAGAAGACGCTCTCTTAAATATGGATAAATAATGTATGGAACTTTTATCTGCACATCAACACTTAATGCTGTAGTTAAGGCAGTTCTGAAGTTAGTTAAGGCTCAGGGTATTACACGTACAGGTGCATGGCCAAAGGGGTTACTTCTAGTAGCAAAGATATGGATACCATGCCATTGAAACACATCCTCCTTGCAGAAGAGACTTAACCTTAGTCAGTCATGCACTGGTAACATCCAGATTGGATTACAGCAATGTGCTCTATGTGGGGTTGCCCTTGAAGACGGGTTGGAAACTTCAGCTGGTCCAAAATGCTGCTGCAAGGATGCTTGTGGGGTGGGTGCTAGTCACTTCTCAAGTATTACACCCATCCTGCAGCATTTTCACTGATTGCCAGTTTGATTTTGGGCCAGATTACAAGTGCTGGTTTTGACCTTTAAAGTCCTAAACAGCTTGGGGCCTAAGTATCTGTTGGATCGCATTCGCCCATACGAATCTGCCAGGGCCCTTTGCTCATCATCTCGAGCCCTGCTCATGGCTCCACCATTGACCAAGATTTGGTGGCAGGGTCAAGAGACAAGGTCTTTTCAGTTATGGCCCCTTGGCTCTAGAATGCCTTCCTAGAAGAGCTTCACCATGCTCCCACCCTTAGAGGGTTAAAAAAAAAAGGATCTTAAAACCTACTTGTTTAAAAGGCTTTTTAATGTTTCTTTGCTATAGTTTTTAGTTTTTAATGCTTTTAACTGATTTTATTCTACACTGAATTTTATTTGTTTTGCTGTTTTAAAATTTATATTACTTTTATTGTTTTACTGTTGTGAGCTGCCATGGCTGCCCTGGGATATAAAAATTCTTAATACATACATATCATAGTATCTATGTCAGTATCTGTACACATGTTACTTCTTGAACAAGTCTAGAGACCCCATGCAGATGAGCCATGGTGATATTTAGCGCTGTGCATGAATGGGTGAGTAAATTCTAGCTCTTGGTTTGTGGTTCTTTAGCTTCAAGCTTTATCAATTATCACACCATTTCTCTTAGCTCCTTAGATGCTTTTTTCTTTTTTTCTTGTTTGCTTGCAGCTTGGTTGTTTTGGAGCAGCTGTTCATTTTTCACAGCCAAAGAAGGGCCATATGTTTGATATCTGTTTTATGAGCATGTTTTGATACAACAGGTGGTAAATTCATTCCAACTGTTATTAAGTTGCCATCTTGGTTTTGTATTTCCTGAGCTTGGGTACTATGTCTATTTCACTTTTAAAGCAAAAATCAAAGAAACACTATGAATAATTAACATAGTGCTTTTCTTTTACTTGTAAAGTGATGTAACAAACAGCAGCTTGTAATGAATTCTTTAAAGTAAAGGAAATTTGTTTCCCATTTCCTTTGTCTTATTCCCTTCTCTCCCAAAGGACCTTCCAACTAGGAGATAGCAAATATTCTAAATAATATTGGCATCAATCCAGCTAAAGTTAGACCTAATTGAGTCCCATTGAAAATAATGAAACTTAACTAACTTGTTTGCTTGGTGTCAATGGGACTTACCCATGACTAACTTTAGCAGACCTGGCACCTATGTTTTTAATGGAGATAAATGAAGAATACTGGTAGACTGCATGTCTAACTGACAAAGGAGAATTGAGAAGATGTATTTACGGTTCATACAGTGAATGGACTGATATCACTGCACTATGGAGCCAATCATATCTGACATCACTGAAGGTAAATGAAGTCAACTGAGAGTAAGCAAGCAAGACACGGCCATGCAAACAGGAAAAAGAACCAGGGGCAAAGCCACCATTGGGCGAACAGGTTCAAAGAACCTGGGCCACACCCAATCAGAGGCCGCGAGCACGGCCCCAGACACGGCCCCTGACATCAGATGCGGGGGCGTTCTTTCAGCTCGCGCTGCGTTGGCAGCGTGGCTGGAGTGACTCTCCCTGCCTTAAAGGTGGGGAGAGCCACTCTTGGTCCCGCTGCCAATGAAGCAGGACCGATTGATCTCCCTCCCAAATGGAGCCACACAGCCCCGTTTGGAAGGAAGACCACACCCCTGCATCTGACATCAGATGTGAGGGCATGGCTAGCTGGGCGCATCTGACATCAGACGTGGGGGTGGGTGGGGCCAGGGGGCGCGGTCGTACACGGGCAGCCGTGAGCTTGGCTCTGCTCCTGAAAAGAGCTATATATTTTATTGGGTTTACAGTCAGTCACATGTTTATCAGCTCATAAGTTCTGTAAAATTAATGGTATATCTTATCTTCATTGAATGTAATGGGCTTTCGATCAGACATTTCACTTTCTCTGGTAATCAGGAGTGGAGCCAGGCTGGCGGCCTATGGGACCGAAATAACACCCCTGCGTCTGACGTCAGATGCAGGGGGCCTGTCTGGGGCCACGCTTGCGGCCCCTGATTGGGCACGGCTCAGGTTCTTTGAACCCGTTCGCCCAATGGTGCCTGCACCCCTGCTGGTAATACATACATACATACAAATATTTATATTCCGCAGCCATCATGCTACGTATTATTGTTATTTAACCTTGCTAAAATTTTACTATAAGCATCTTCTGATCCAGAGCCCCATGTACGCTCTAATGAAGCTCTGACACAAGCCAGCTTCTCTGCTGACATCAGTGGAGCAAAGAGGTCTGCTCACATATCCTTTTTATGGAGAGAAGTACTTCCTGTATAGAAGTGAATGTGGAGGCCTCTGGGGGCTGAGGATCTCTGGATGCATGCTGCTGGTTTGGGTTATTGTAATGTAAGATTGCTTACTTATTGCATAGTGCACCAAGATGTTTCTAAGAAATGTCCTTCTGGAACACTAAGCATATTTATTTTATGTGAAATAAATATATTTGAATAGATTTTATTTGTGGGGATATGCTCCCATTTCTGATGCACATATATCTTTTGTACCATCAGCAGTTAGGTTTCAGCATAAAACCTGTTATCCTTAATTTGAATTCTACTGTCTGTCATTTGCTCATTTAAAGGAAGCTGTTGATTGACATGTGGATATGGAAAAAAACATATTTGGAGATGGAACAACTATAGCAGAATACCCATGACAGAAGAAACATTATTCTTAAGAAGACAGCACTTACAGAACAATGTCAAAGAAGTGAGAGGCATAAAACTAAACAGTATTCTAAAACTGTATTGGTGTTGAAAAAGAGAGATCAAACTTTGTCTGAGCCATGAAACTTTAAAAGGAAATCAAGAATACCATGTTCAAAGAGGCATTGCCATATGATCTGGAAGGAAGTCAAATGTTTCACAAAACAGTTGCATTTGCAAAAGCCTAGTAATGCAGCTCTTTGATCCTAAACACGTTTCTTTAGAAGTGTGTCCAAATCATTTCTACCAATGCTGAGCTAAAACTGCTACCTGTGCTTTTGAACATTTTTGGTAATACCACAAAACAACCCATCCTTTTGTGATTTTTGAGCACTCATTGCAAAAATATTGCCTTATTCATGTAATCTGTTGTCACGTGCCTTCACTCTCAACTGCCTCCAAGTGCCCACAGTGGCTGACATAATATGAAAGAGTTTGCCACCCTAGTAATGTTGTATTTCTGCAGTTTGTGTAAGCCATGTAAGTTGTGCAATGCAAAACTTTACGCAAATTGCATCACACAAGAATAAACATGTTATTTCCAATGGGTTTGCTCTTGTGTGATACAATTTGCACAATTTACATAAATTGTGCAAATGCAACATTACTAGGCTGATGTGCTCTTATGCAGTATGTCAGCCAGTGACATCATCATATAATCAAATCTGTATGTAGTGCTGTAATGTCATCCGATTCACTGCATGATCCCTGATTGGGGTTAGGTAGATATGGGTAAGAGCAAAGGTTGAAAGCAAGTGTAGTGTTGAACAGCTGTGAATGGACGTTCCAGGTTCAGGTTTCAGTTCAACCATGAACTCACTGTCAGTAATAATAAGATAATAGTAATAATTATAATAGTAATAATATTGGACTGACTTACAGGGCTGAACAGTAGAATTCCTGAACTATTTTTGCCATTTAAAAAAATGTGTGATGTAAATATTGTTGCTGTTGCTTTCTTGTGTCATCATTTCCCACCATGGTCCTGGAGAATGAATAAGTAATATAGTATTACAGGCATAACCTGCTCCAGGCAAATAATTCAGCATTTGCACACTTAAGTGGTCCTGAGAAATTTTTAACCAAATATGTTTTAACGGTTCCCAAACAGTTTCTATTAATACTTTCGAGGAAAATCAAATAATAGACTATAAGACAATTTGTTCCACCTCCTTGCCCTACAGATGCTAATATAGATTTGGTCAATAAGTACCAATTGAGTCCACACAGGTACCACAAATGCTTTCAAGTAATTTATTAGTTAATGTATAGATTAAATTGCTTTTTTAGAACAACCAAAAATGGTTCTTTAAGTTAATCTTTACATCAATATAATCATCTTCAGAGTGGTCTCTTTACAGTAAGACCACAGCTATGAAAAAGCCAAGAAGTATAAAGATTAAGCTGAAAACACTGAATTGATCTGTTAATATCAGTGGTCATAAGTGCACGCTGTACCATCCTTTCAGATTATAGAATAAAGTTCCCTACCTCATGAGAATGTTTGACTAGCTCTTCTTTAAGAAGGGCTCTGCACAAATAACAAATCTCTGCTTATCTGAAGATAAAGAGAATAGATCCCTAACATCTTCATCGCCCCACCCTTGACAGCCCCATTCTCATCTGCTATAGATCTGTCCACAAATAGAGGTGGGAGGTCACTGGAGGTGTGAAGAACAGAGGTAGATCAATCAGGCTTTGAGAACCTAAAGTTCTGCAGGATTCAGGGTGATGGCTGCTCCCTACCTTCCCCAGTGGAGAGTTTCCTGGTGTCAGGATGGCAGGATTAGGGTTGCCAGGTTCAGATGGTGGAAAAAGTCAATATCCATAACCCCAAAAGTGGAAATAGAGGATGCTTTTCACACACAGACACACACACAGACTCTCTCTCTCTCTCTCTCTCCCCAAAAAGTCCCCGTTTAGCATAGACATTGCATATACTGGTATAATATATGCATATTTTGATAAAAATTGGATAATCTGAGAATAAATACAGCTCACCACTATGAAGCTGATGACCAGGTGACTGGGCATGTCTGCTCAATCTGCTGTCTAGGTGCTGAGTTCTCAAGGCCCCTGCTTCTTCGCCATAAATTCATCTCTTGATTAAGTTTGCCACACCCACAGTCCTCTGTCCTCCTCCCCACGGGTAGCCCAACCTGCTCTCCTCAGCCAGGCCAGCAACTTCACCTTTTGGCTTGCGGCAGGGTAGCCAGCCAGCTACCGAGCCAGCCTCTTTGCCTGCTGGCACAGTGGTGCGTGCACAGTCTCCCCATTGCTTGCTGTTCTCTACGACTACAAACATTTATAGACTGCTTTTAAGCAGAAGGTTTCAAAGTGGTTTTCAACAAAATATAAATAATAAGATGCTCCCCATCCCCAAAAGGGCTCACAATCTAAAAAGAAATGCAAGGTAACACTAGCATCAGCCACTGAAGGAATGCTGTGCTGGGGGTGGATAGGGCCAGTTGATCTCTCCATAATGGTGAAGAGATTGGCCATTTTTAAAGGTGCCTTTTTACTCCGCAGGGTTAGCTGTTAATTGAGCAGGGTTAGCTGCTAATTGCTAACTTCTCGCTGCCGCTGCCGCTGCCACTACCACCACCACCACCACCACACAAAGGAAGCAAGTGGCACCTGCCAGGCCTACCCATCCATGCTCCTACATCACGTAGCCCTGCAACGTGCCACTGAAGCAGAATTTCCTCTCTGGTTTCCCCATTGGACGCATGGACAGTAGGAAGGAAAAGGAGACAGAGGAAGAGAAGCTGCTCATGAGAGCAAAATGTTCTGAGTGAACAAAATGTTCCTAGTAGGCAAATTTGTCCCTAGTAGGCAAACCTAGCACAGGATACTGGTCTAGATGGTCCCTTGATTTGATCCAGCTGGGTTTTTGTTATGTTCTTCCTCCACCTTCACTCATACCCATGGAGTTTTATGCTGGGGATGTGGTAGCTGGCAGGAGGGATTCTATGCATTTTACAGGTATTTTACACGTATTTGGAAGCAGATTGGAGCAGAGGAACCTGGCAGCCTATAGTGGAGCACCTGGAATTTCATCAAGTTCTAGTCCCAGTGGAGTGATTTCATTTCCAGGGTCATCATTACTGTCTGCTATAAGCCAAGGTAGGGAAGCATTAGGATAGCAAGGGGGCATTTGAGGTGTGGCAGGCTGTGTCACTCCTTCTTAAGCATCCTTGGCCAGCTAGGGCGTGGTGCTAGGATCAGGGTCACAGTGTGCCTGCATGAGCCTGGTAGAGACAGCAGCAGCCTAAGCAGGCTGGTATATGCTTCATGGGCTGAGGTCGCCGGTCTTTAGAAGCAGAGACCATTTGCTTCTAGCAACCAAGGAGAGGGGTTAGCAGGAACTGTGCGGACTGGTCATTAAGTGGGAATGAGTATATTGATTTATTTTTCTGTTATTTAGGGATACTGAGCCTAAGCCTAAGCCTAAAGGGAAGTTTGTGGCTGAGCTGGGGAAACAAAAACAGCTCAAAAGCTAATAGCATAGTGCAATTGCATTAACTGATTATTTGCATACCACATATACATGGAGATAGTACTTCAGGTGCAGTTATGGCGACGTTCTTCACTGATGAAGTCACTGGATATCAAGCTTACGACCCAGTCCTTGGACTTGCTTGGCTCAGATAGGTGGACTAATACGGCTGACAGGCAGTGTTCCCTCTAATTCTTTTTCATCTGTGTATGGAATGAGTTTTGTTGTGGGTGGCAGTATCAAGGCAATGTGTGCTAGGGATGTGCACGAACTTTTTTGGAGGCCCTTTTATGGGCCTCCAAATAGGTTAAAACACTGGCGAGTTCGAACATTTGGCGGGGGTGGAGGGTAGGACTTCAAGAGTGGGGGAGGGTGCACTGACCCTTCCCTCCGCTCCTCCCCCCCCCGCTGGCGCTGGAGTTAGGTAAAATCCCTCGGTGTGGCAGTGTACCTCCCTGCCACCCCTTCTGCTTCTTCAGCTGGAAGTGGCCAGAAGTACCAGGCATGCATGTGCATGCCAGCCATGTGCATACACATGTTAGATGGGTGCGCAAGCAATCGTGGCATGCACTCACGCACCCAGTACTTCTGGCCACTTCCGGCCGAAGAAGCAGAAGGGGTGGCAGGGATGTATGCTGCTGCCCCGAGGGATTTTACCTAACTCTAGCGCCAGTGGGGGGAAAGTAGGGGAGGGGTAAGTGCACCCTCCCCCCACCCTTAATGTCCTACCCCCCACCCAGTTCCGTGCACATCCCTAATGTGTGCGCACCTGCATTCAAAATGGGACCTTCCTAAAGATAGATCTAAAACTAACTGAGCGGACATCAAAAATCTTGTGTGTGCGCACACATGCACATGTCTTAGATGGAACACTGCTGACGGGGTTCTTGGATTGTACCTTACTGTGGGACAAGAAGGAGCCATAACTTGGGCTGTAAGTCAGGACAGACCTGTCATGAAGCAGAGAGCTTATAAAGGCAATTGCTAAAGAGGATGGGCAAGCAACAGGCAACCCATTAAACTGGTGGTAGGCAAGATGACCCCTAAACAAACAGGGCTCGTGCCCTAGTAAAATGTTTGGATAGTATCCATTTGACTTACAGCTGCCAGCTGATTCCTTAGTCTGGCTTGGTTGAGTTACAAAGTAAGAGGAGAGCCTCCTGAGATCCTACCTTACCTTACAAGAGGAGAAGACAGCTCTTGTTCAAGGACAGGACTGCCATGGGGCAGAGGACTATAGCCACCATCTCTTACTGGTTAGCCAGAGGGAAAAGAAGTCCATACACAAGTGTGGTGGAAATATAATGCATTGAGAAGATGTTTTTGAGCAAGAGGTTGCTGGTTCGAATCCCCACTGGTATGTTTCCCAGACTATGGGAAACACCTATATTGGACAGCAGCGATATAGGAAGATGCTGAAAGGCATCATCTCATACTGCACGGGAGGTGGCAATGGTAAATCCCTCCTGTACTCTGCAAAAGAAAACCACATGGCTCTGTGGTCACCAGGAATCAACACCGACTTGACGGCACGACTTTACGTTACTTTACTTCACAGATAAGCACGAGGGTGCAGTGGATCTTACTCCAATAAATATAGTAGGAGATGGACAGAATAGAAGAAAGGAGGAACAACGTCACAGAGAAGTTGCCTCTGGAAGGGCACCCATTCCAAATAAGCCTGCAGCTCTGACTACAGGGGTTGCCTTTTATCCCAAGAGGGATGACACAGAATAGTTACAAAAAGAATGATGGTGAACCAGTTAGTATTGGTTGCTCTCTTGCTTTTCACTGCTAAACATCACATTGTGATGCAAAAACAGTATGAAATGTGAAAACAAAATGGACTTGATCAGGTGCCGCACACACACACAAGGGGATCCCTGCAGGGCGTAGCAGAGCAATGTTTCCTCCTTTCCCCCATGGCATGTGCATGAGCATACTGTACATACAGTCACAGTTGCCCTGGAAGTTATTTCTCTCCCTTCCACATTCCTCTGGGCTTTCTTCTGGGTGACCTGCTGTCACTTTCCCCCTTCTCTGCCACAGTAACCTGCCCACTCAAAGCCACACTCCTTAGTGACCATTAGTAGGTTAGGATTCATATTACAGTCCAGCTGTCAGCCCAAGAATAAACTCCATTCCATATTCCCAACTAAACAAAGTATCCATAGTTTTGCATCAACCTTTTGTTCCAGATCAGCCACCAATGTAGAAAGTTTCATAGACTTAATGAAGTTCCCTAACAATGACTGTCACCACAGCAAACTGTTACAAAAATATTTTGTAGCCAGAGTGGCAAAATGTCTGTACTGTGCGTGACTTCTGATTGCATGTTGGGAAATAGCTTGGTGTTGCGCAATGTTAAAGTTGTTTTAAATCAAGAGTTTAAACTCTTGCCAGTTAGTAGGCGGAATGTCTCCACATAAATGGGTGGAATGGAATGGCAGGAGCAACATAAGTGAGATGTACTAATCAAAACTTGAGATCATAGCCCTTTGTGACATTTGATATGATGACAATCCCACTTCAGATGTCTTGAAAGTGGTGAAATACACCAAAACAAGAAATGCATGTGTTATTTGTTCTAAACACTGTACATCTATATTTACAATGAAACACATTCTTCTCAATGATGGGTTTAGTTCAAACCTCTATGAATGCAGAAAATACAAAGGAAAATCAAAACTAAAAAAACTTAACTCCCAGATTGAAAGAATTCTCAGAGTATGACACATTCCCAAGGATGTCAAGTTTGAGATAAACGCCAAGTGAAAAGAGAGAACTAGGGTCCGATCCTAGTTAGATGCTATAGGCCACATTCACACATAATGTGGAACTGTGGGTCCAATGGACCCACAGTTCTGCTGTCCACCCACACCTGGCTCTCCTGTCCAAATTTGGACATAATGGAGTGGAGGGAGCCTGCAGTCAGTGAGCCTGCAGAGGGGAGGGCTAACTGGCTTTATGGGCTTCCTTCTGACATGAAGGACAGCCTACACGGCCAATCACGGCTGGAGAGAGGGAGAAGCTTTCTCCCGCAACTCCGGTTGAAGGAAAAAGAGCCTGCAGTTCCAAATTTGGATGCAACGTAGGCTGCATTGAACCTTGAGTTGGGGCAATGAAACTCACTACAACCCGAGGATTCAAATTGGAGTTCCAAAGAAAATACCTCAAGTCACTCACGTTGCTGAACTGGAGTTGCATGCATTCAGACAACCTCTGGCCCCTTAAACTCCAGTTCCGCATTACGTGAGAATGTGGCCACAGATTTGGGGATATCAATAGTTGAAAGCAGTTACATGATGGCCAACTGGGATCTAGTTGAAAAGTAGTTGGCAATGTAAAGATATCAGTTTCCTTTGGATCAACTCAAATTCCATGCAGAAATGGAGAACAAAAATATAAAACCAGATTATAACTTCTCTTTAAAATTAATTCTAAGAAATTAGGATGGTCTCATGGATATTCCATGATTAGAGAGGGAAAGGTCAGGCAGCCCAAGTCTTAAATATTTTTATTTGGGAGCAAGTTCCACTGAGTTTAACATTGCTTACTCCCAAATAAAAATACTTAGGACTTGCACAGGATTACAGTTTTAATTTTCTAGATGCTTGATTCACTGCAAATATCTCACTCTGAGTTGTTTCTCATTTACTGCTTGCGCATCCCTAACTTCTCATCACTTGAGTAATGAATATTGATGGCTTGCAGCCAAGCATGTGAATTTATTTTATTGAAGATCTTGGTGATGTGTGGTGATATGAAAATACTATGGTGATAGCTCATTCACATATTCAAGCATCATACATTAAATGATTCAACATTCACATGTGAATGGCCCCTCTACCTATAGCCTTAGAGGGCTTCAGTGCTGCTGGCTTATGTGATATACCTGAAATTATCTACTGCTTGCAGAATATTTCTGTACTATGCAGAGCCATGCCATTTAAATGTGACAGCAAATCAGATTACCAACATGTTTAGTTCCTCCTCCCCCATGTTATTGGAAGTCCAGGAATGCCTTTCCAGGTCAGTTTCCTTTGGAGAAGTGAGATCACCGGAGGCTTAGCCTCTCTTTGTAAAAAATCTGCTTATTTAACAAGTGACCAGACTGAGAAGGAATGATAAGCATGCACTAACTATACTGGACAATGCTACATTTGCAGCACAAACTACACAAGTCGTTCCATCCAGCAAGTTTTCCCATCCAGCAAATCTTCAGTCCTCTTTTCTCCATGTCCTCCACAGCCACAATGAATATGAATACAAATACAACAAATATTTCTATACCACTCTTCAACAAAAGTTCCCAAAGTGGTTCACATAAATATAAATAATTAAATAAAATGGTTCCCTGTCCCCAAAGGGCTCAAGATCTAAAACAGAAGCATAAGATATACACCAGCAACAGCCACTGGAGGGATGCGATGCTGGGGGTGGATAGGGACAGTTGCTGTCCCCCTGCTAAATCAAGAGAATCACCACTTTAAAAAGGAATCTCTTGGCACAGTTGACAGGGGATATACATATAGAACCAAAAATATATTTCCCAACCCCTCAAATAGGTTGTAAAGGATTACCATTAGGTCAGACATTGGCCAGCATCCCCACTAAACATGCGGCCATACACTGGGAAGAAGCACCCCTGCCCTGAAGCAGACCCTGCAGAGCTGATTCTACAAGGGGATGGGGAGCAATTTCTTCACCAGAAATTCCCCCCATTACACTCAGGGACATATTTTTAGGTGGTGCAGGGCACTTCTGGGGGAAGAAGAGATCAATGAATATTGCCCACCCCTCGTCTTCTAAGACCTGGTGTGGAATGTGTTTCTTTGCTGGTACTTACAGAGGCTGTTCACACGAGTAGCCCTACCCAAGTCTGCACAGCCCTATTGGGTAAGGCTGCCTCTGTAGAGTGCCGGGATTGAGCCTGATCTTGGCACTGCCCCCCCCACCCTGGTAGCTAGAGGTTTTCCCCTGGGCTATTACCCAGGTAGAATGTTCCCTTACGAATGTTCCCTTCTACTGTGGAGCCTGTTCATGTGTCTGCTCAGGCTTTCCGCAGCCCGAGCAGCTATAGAACCAGGTATCTAATGTGCCTGGCTTGTGGAAATTGCCCATTGCAAATCCCCCAATCCCCCAAGGTAAATCTTTTGGAGTTCTTTGAGAATAGCAATGGGTGTGTGGATAGAGGTGATCCAATTGACACAGTATACCTGGGTTTTCAAAAAGCTTTCGACAAAGTTCCTCATCAAAGACTCTTGAGAAAACCTAGCAGTTATGGGTTAAGGGGACAAATGCATGTGTGGATTGGTAACTGGTTGAAGGACAGGAAACAGAGGGTAGGAATAAATGGACAGTTCTCTAAATGGAGGGAAATAAGAAGTAGGGTCCCCCAGAGATTGGAACTGGGACCAGTGCTCTTTATCTTGTTCATAAATGATCTAGAAGTTGGGGTAAACAGCGAGGTGGCCAGATTTGCAGACAACACTACACTATTTAGGATAGTGAAATCCAAAAGAGATTGTGAGGGATACTAAAAGGATCTCTCCAAACTGGGGGAGTGCAACTAAATGGCAAATGGCAAATTTGCAACTAAATGGCAAATGCAGTTCAATGTTAACAAGTGTAAAGTGATGCATATTGGGGTAAAAAAGAACCCAACTTCACAATTACACCAATGGGGTCTGAGCTGTCAGTGACTGATCAGGAGAAGGAACTTGGGGTCATGGTGGACATCTTGTTGAAGTGTTGCTGCAATGTGCAGCAGCTGTGAGAAAGGCCAATTCCATGCTAGGGATCATTAGGAAGGGGGTTGAAAATAAAATTGCTAATATTGCAATGCATTTATACAAAGGGCACATATGGTGTGGCCACATTTGGAGTACCGTGTGCAGTTCTGGTCATATCTGAAGAAGGACCTTGTGGAACTGGGAAAGGTGCAGAAGAAGACAACCAAGATGATCAGGGGCCTAGAGCATCTCCCTTATAAGGTAAGGCTACAACATCTGGGGCTTTTTAGTTTGGAAAAGAGGTGACTAAGGGGAGACATGATAGAGGTCTATAAAATCATGCATGGTGTGGAGAAAGTGGATAGAGAGACATTCTTCTCCCTCTCGCATAACACTAGAACCAGGGATCATCCCAAAAAATTGATTGCCAGGAAATCTAGGACCAACAAACGGAAGTACTTTTTCACACAACGCGTAATCCACTTGTGGAATTCTCTGCCACAAGATGTGGTGACAGCCAACAACCTCAATGGCTTTAAGAGGGGTTTGGATAACTTCATGGAGGATTGGTCTATCAGCAGCTACTAGTCGGAAGGCTATAGGCCACCTTCAGCCTCGAAGGCAGGATGCCTCTGAGTACCAGTTGCAGGAGAGTAACAGCAGGAGGGAGGGAATGCCCTCAACTCCTGCCTGTAGGCTTCCAGTGGCATCTGGTGGGCCACTGTGTGAAACAGGATGCTGAACTAGATTCACCTTGGGCCTGATCCAGCAGGGCTTTACTTATGTTCTTCTGTTAATGCATTGAGGGATTTCTGGAAGCCGGGCTGCACTTCCTGGGCTCCACAGCTCCTGGCAGTGCCAGCTGTGTAGGCGTGCAAGACACAGGATGTCTCGTTGGGGGTGGGGGGATAAAAGATTGAACTTGCCTCCCCCCCCCAGTCCTCCCCGCCCCGCTCAAAGGTTGTGTGAACAACCTTAATGTGTATCAATCTATACCTGTCAACGATGCTGAAAACCATTTGCCTAGTGCTGAATTTTCTCCAGGTTCATTTTTCAGTGTGAAAAAAGGGGCGAGGTGTCAATTTTTTTATCCCTGAAAGCCACTCCTAGTTCTTAACCTTTTGTGTTTATCTATAATTATTTGCAGCCCCAACTCGCTGTTTTTTGGAGCAATTTTTATTATTATTATGGATGTCGTATATTTTCAATACCCGTATTGAAAGAGTTACACTGGCTGCCAATATGTTTCCGGGCAAAATACAAGATGTTGGTCATAACCTATAAAGCCCTAAACAGCTTGGGCCCTGGGTTTTTAAGAGAACGGCTTCTTCGTAATGAACCCCACCGCCCATTCAGATCATCAGGAGAGGTCCGTCTGCATTTGCCACCCGCACTGAAATTGCAGCTGACAGGGGCTTCAAACAGTTTTAAAAGGTAGAAAAGAGAGAAACAGTTAAGGGGGGCATGCAGCCATGGAGGGAGAATGGAGGAGATCTGGTCTTGTGGTAGAAGCATGACCAGATCTCCTCCACTCTCCCTCCATGGCTGCATGCCCCCCTTCACTGTTTTTCTCTTTTCTACCTTTTAAAACTGTTTGATGCCCCTGTCAGCTGCAATTTCAGTGGCTTTAAAAACCTAGAAACACCAAGGTTGTCATGTACCTAATCAGACCCTTAGCTAAGCAGGGTCTGCCTTGGTTGCATATGAATGGGAGCCTTGATGTGAGAGCACTGTAAGATCTTTCCCTCAGGGGATGGAGCCACTCTGGAAGAGCAGAAAGTTCCAAGTTCCCTCCCTGGCTTCTCCAAGATAGGGCTGAGAGAGATTCCTGCCTGCAACCTTGGAGAAGCCGCTGCCATTCTGTGTAGACAATATTGAGTTAGATGGACCAATGGTCTGACTCAGTATATGGCAGCTCCCTATGTTCCTATCTTCCTATGAGATGCTAAAATTGGGGTGTGGGCATATGCATGAAACTTCAGAGTGAACATCTCCCCCCTCCATGATCTCCCCCAGAACGGACAAAACAGGGTGCTATGTTTTGTGGGGGACAGAAGAGTTTTGCAAGACATGTCATCGCCCTCCACCTTTGGCTCAAGATTACGTATAAATATAGAATTCTCTGAAGCATTTGCCACTACTAGTGATGCAATGGGATTTCAAATAAATGTGTGTTGTGATTGGCTTTTACATATCACCTGTTATTTTCCCATATGATGTCTCTTCTTCTGACAATATTTCCATTGGCAATATTTTCCTTTTGCACTTATTTTTGCATGGCGTGTGCCATGCAATATTAATTAAATGGATATAAATTTCTTGTGTGTGTTTCTCACATGGCCTCCAAGGAGTTCAGAGCTGGCTGGGTTCCTAGTGGTCTTAAGTCCGGATCCTGGTCAAGGACAGAGCTTTAGAGCTTTCAGATGGAACTATACCAGATGCCTTCAGACCTATGAGTGCGGCTTCCTTTTTCAATGAGCGGTTAGTAAGCAGTGTAAAAATAGCTTCCCTACAGACTTCAACAACAATCAGATTAATTAGCAAGTGCTTAGGCCATGTATAGAACTATGCAAACTATTATTGTTAGAAAAGCCTCTCTCTTCAAGCACCACAATATACATAGGGCCATGTGAATTGACCCTTACAACACAGACCTTCAGATAAACAAAAGCACTGGTGCAGAAGTCAATCTTTTTCCAAATCACAGTACAATGCAATGCCTGTGGTGCTAGAGAGCAGCATTCACATGAAAGAAGAATTATCATTCCCACTCAATAAACTGATTTATTCTTTCACAGCTACTTATTCAGTCATAAAATGCAAGCCATTTTAGGCCCAAGGATTTTGGCAACTCTCTGTATGGATGTAGGTATTGATGAATTCGTTTCCACTTATGTTGCCTAACCTGGGTCTTGTATTGAAGGCCCAGAGTGGGTAACAATCAATTTGTTCTCCCATAGCCCTTTTATTCTTGGACATCATGCCTAAACATACACATCTGCAGCTAATTCCACCACTAAGCACCACTAGGGTTCATCTGCAACTGACCTTCTCATACTCCTGGTACATTTATACAGTAGATCTTAAACTGTGGTCACCTCTATTTTAGATGAACAGAGAGATTCTCAAACAGAAGTGGCCATAGAGGAATCCACAGAGGATTAAATAATCTTCCCTCATTTTAATTATGGGAATATGAGCCATTTATTTGCAAACCCGATCAAATAGATTGTTCAGCCCAGCCTGCTGAAGAGATTTCTCTGCTAGTTTTCTTGCTTTCAGAGGATTCTCGCTGACAAGCACATTTTTCTGGGGGTGGGGTGTGGAATGCATCGCAACTGTAGCTGCCTAATCCCTAAAAACCCAGTTTAATACACTTTATTTAATTTTCAAATATGTCAGCAGCAGAACACGGCCAAACACAACAAGCAGCTGTAATCGACTGCATGTGTAACACAAATGCTGACTTATTGTTATCTTTCAAGAACATCTTTGTTACTCCTTTCAAAAGGAGGAAAAATATAAAAAGTATGAAAGTGATATTAAGCAGATGTTAGACGGGAATTGTCAATCTTGTCTAAGCATGCAGGTGCTAATGTGTTATAATTATCCCTTCTGGCAGTTGATATTTAGGATTTTGGATCCCACCTAGTCAATCACAGCTGTAATTGTTAAGCTTCTTACATAGCTAATATGCTGGGTAATAACTAGATCAAGATTTAATATTTGACGTTTACTATAAATTATCTTTTCTTCTGACACACATCTCCAGTACTCAGATTCCTGGAGATCAGGCACTCTTCTTGATATTCAGTATAATAAATAAAAATGTTGTTGCAGAATACAATTGTAGTCAAAAAAATATCGTGACCCGCACTTCTTTTTGTTTATGCAATATAGCAGAATATCTTCATATTCATGTGTAGTACAGGTGGCCCTCATTATTCATGGGGGATTCTGTTCTGGCCTACAACCATGGCTAATGAAACCTTGAGTCAATGGAATTGGAAGGGGGGGGGAGGTTCAAAAAAATCACCCCCTCCCCCCAAAAAGGGTAAAAGCAGAAATTCGATGGAGCACAGCATTGTACCTTGGCCACCTCAGTTCTCCTGCTCTCCCACACTCTCCAGCTCCTCCAGCAATGCTCCCCGGCTTCTCCAATAATGCCTAATCATGACATTTCCTCACCCCACTGTTGACGTCTAACACTTAGCCGCACACATCCCCTGGCCTGATTGGTTGGTAGGTTGGCCAAAGATGCAGCAGAAAATTAAATCCAATTCAAGTAAACACACTGTGTGAGAATCAAGGAGTGAGAGGAGAATCAATTTTCAATGGATAAATATAATCAATTTTTAATTTTTAATCTAAATTGAATTATAACTGCAATTTACATTAATTATCAAAATTAAAATAATTTGTAATTTGAAAATTTTAATTAAAAATAAAATTTTATCAATATTAAAATTAAACTTATAAAAGTAATAATTAGCATCTTATGAGAGCAGCACAATCCTGCAAGAGGCTCCAGAAAATGACTCCAGAGGAAAGGCTCTAAAAAGATACCCCAGATGGCATTAGAAGCACAAAAAACTCAAAACATGCAGACCAGAGCACTCCACTCTCCTCCTCCAAACTCCTCTCACAATCCATGAGCACATGCAGCAAGAGCAAGACCATGTATGGGCAGAATTGCACTGCTGAAAACCGTGGATATGCAAAGCCATGAACCGCAGATAATGGGGTATATCCTGGAAATTGAAAAGTAGCATGCTTCTCTAGTGCACCCCCTATGAGAGTATAAATTAGATCAATCAAAGGAAATTTAAAGCACTGAGAATTTCTAAAGAAATAAATAGTACTAGCTGACCCCGCACAGAGAATCTGAGCGGCGCCTTGGGGCCGGCTGTTTCTCCCTCCCTCTTCCTCCTGCCCCGTCTCTCCTCTCTTCCCCTTCCCTCCGGCCCCACACTCTCCAGCCCTCCTCCCCTCCTGCCCCCCCCCCAGAGCTGCGGCGGGCAGCCAAGAAGGGCGCTGCTGCCGTTTTTTCTCCTTCCTTTCCGCCTGCTGCCGTGGCTTTTCTCTCCCCCCCCGCCCTCCCGCCGCTGCCTTTCTCTCCTCCCACCCGCTGCCCGCCGCCACCTTTCTCTCCCCCCGCCCGCTGCCACCTTTCTCTCCCCTTTTCTCCGCCGGCCGGCTGGCCGGCCACCGCCGGCACTTTCTTCCTCCTCTCCTCCTCAGTCATCACTTCGGAACTCTCACAGCGTGTTGCGAGAGTTCCACCGCCAAATCCTGGGCACGCATGTCCCAAGAGAATTAAACATATAGATTCTCTATTTCTTGTTTCCATTTTTCTCTATAAAACTGCCAGTAGTTGAACCAATTATGAAATATTTTATAATATACTAAACAGCTCTGTATTTTTTAAAAAAAATTATTTTCCTTTTGAGTGAAACTGTGGACAGACTTTTTATTTTTAAAAACAAGAATTTGGTTAGGCTGCCAGGGGACAGCTAAAAAGTTTCCTTGGAACTGAGAAATGGTCCATGGGTCACCAGATGATCTGCATTATATTATAAGATTCTAGGAATAGGAAATTGTCCTTATGTAAATTACCATGTATATAAATAGAACGGGGGGGGGGAAAGCAATATAAATTATTGTTAATAATCATACTGACTGACATCCATATTAACACTATGCCAATGTGCCAGTGTTTTTCACTCTGCAAGAGGGGAGGGGGAATTGTGATGATCTTTCCTTCCTTCCCTAATCAATGGTGCCTCCTAAAAATATGTCCCTGAGGGTCCCATAGCCTCATAGTCTATCTCCCATCCTTGTGTGATGGGAAATGCTGACAAATTTGGGGGGCTTTTTAGTTTTTTTTAAAAGTTACTAAGGAGAGACATAATTGAAGTGTATAAAATTATGCATAGTGTGGAGAGAGTGGAGAGAGAGAAATATTTCTCTCTCTTCCAAAACACTAGAACCAAGGGTCATCCCACGAAACTGATTGCTAGGAAATTAAGGACCAAGAAAAGGAAGTACTTTTTCACACAGCATATAATTAATCTATGGAACTCCCTGCCATGGGATGTGGTGATGGCCACCAGGTTGGATGGTTTTAAAAGGGGCTTAGACAAATTCATGGATAACAGCTCTATCAGTGGCTACTAGTAATAGCTATAATAGCTATAGGCTACCTCCAAGCTCTGAAGATGCCTCTGAATACCAGTTGCAGGGCAGCAACAGAGAGGGCATGCCTTCATCTCTTGCCTGTGGGCTTCCCAGAGGCATCTGGTGCGCCATTGTGAGGAGCTGGATGGAAGACTAGATTGGCATTGGGCCTGATCTAGCAAGTATCTTCCTATATTCTTACGTTCTCATTTCTGCATATTTTTCTGATAGGCAAAAACCATTTCCCCCCTGATAGACACACTTGTGTTCACTGTGCCGAATCCTCTGATAACTTTTCCTAAGTAAAGCCCTTTGAAACTCTGCATACATAAGTGGAAGTTCAGCTGTATTCCAATCTCATTAGTTTCAACAGAGACTAGGAAAGAATCCTCTAATAAATAGTGCCCACAATTGACATGTATGCATCTATGCTATAGAGGTCTATATGCTTTAGGGATCTATCTATCTATCTATCTCTTTAAGAGAAGGAAGATGTTACAAACAGGAGGTGAAGTCGAGAAAACAAAGGATGAGGGAGTTGCAAGGAAGGATTGATGACTCTACAGTTTTGTTCAAACAATCTAGTGTATGAGCTACAATACACTACAATGAGCTAAACATGTATGAGCAGTTCTTCATGAGAAATAATATATATGCCTTAAACATTTACACACACAGCACCTTCCATACAAATGTAGACAGGTAGTGGCTGTTAATGAGAAAAAGGGCAATTTATCCTAAATGTCTCCTTTTCAGACAAGCTGGCAATATAACAAATAATGGAGAGGAATGCTCTACTAGTGAAAACCACAGTAACAATCTTGGAAACAATATGTTTATAACTTAAGTACTCCTTGTTGTCTCCAGGAAACAGGGTCTTGTTTCAAGAGGATCCTGCTCCAAATCTGAATCAAAAGTTCCTGAAATGTTGGTAGCTTAGAATATTAAAGTTTAACAGCAAAACAAATGTAATCAGACTATGTCATTTTGCAGAAAAAGCATGAAATCATATAAAAGCGCCCTTTTTAGTCACTTTCAAGTTTCAAGACTTCAAATAAAATGCTATTAACACAGACAAATAAACATGTTAAACCATTCTGATACCCTTGTGAGTTATGGCAGTGGAAATATAGCAGCCTAGCTGTTCAAAGACTAATAATATGAATATCTACTTATTGCATAAAGATGTAAAAGCCTTTGATAATAAATAGTACAAAAACCTACCCTAAAATCTTAAAGCAAATCATAATCACTAGTGAATAGGCTTTCTGTTTCCTTAAAAGTTTGATTCAAATCTTTAAATATGACTTTTGCTAGATGAAACATGTTGGAAAACAGGAAAAGGTCTAGTCTACTCTCTCATTTTTAAACATATAGGAGCAAATCCACCTGCTTAAACATATAGGCAAAAAAACACCAGTTGCTTTTATAACTGTGATATAAAGTTACTTTTAGTTTGTGATCCAGTTGAAGACTTCACTACACTTACACAATAATTTCCATGGCCAGGTTTCCAAAGAACCATGGAGCAATAGCTTTTCTCTGCTCCCTCTTAAGGCATGACTGCTTCTGAAATTTTGAAAACTGCAACATGATACATTCTGCACACAGCTTACACAGAGGAGCATGTGTAACCCCTGCTCTTTAAGGGTTAAAACATTAGGTAATATAGGCTTGTCCAGTAGGGGGTGGCAAATTGAGTAGGGACTACCATATATGGTTTAAAAGGTGCAATCCTCAGAGGATTCAGAGGTTTGCAGAAGAATGTCCCTGCCTAGGGAGCTCCCGTGAGACTAGCTGGTTGTTTCATAAGCCTATACTTATTAATTTCAGATTACAAGAAGAGGGTTCAGCAACATCAGACTTTGTCTCAACACTAGCCAAGAAAGATCAAGATATAGAACTGTGAGTTTCCAGATTTTGGCTGGCCTTTAATGGGAAAGAAAGAACTCTCAAATAACCCAATAACTAAAATAAATCCTCAGTTTGGGACACATGAGTCTGAGCAAGTCTCTATAACTTTCTTTTTGCATATTCTGTTGTGTGATGTGTTAAGAAAAAATAAACTTTGAACTACACATTTATTATTTAATTGTTATTATATTTGTGAGCATTTCTATAGAACATTCGAGGAAAGGAAATCCGAGGCAGGATTACCTGCCATTGTAAAAGAACTCATCTATAGTGTATAGAAAATATTATACATACAAGAGGGGATCTCTATAGGGCTCAAACATGTCTTTAAACTTGCACTCACCCTTTGCTGCTGAGTGCGCACCATTCCACATTTGTGTCCTTCCCATATCTAGCTCTAGCAGCCTTGATCCAGAGCCATCTACTCTAAGTAAGGTCCTCATGCTAGTGCAAACCAGGATCTCTCTTGACCCTGGCCTGGGTCTACAGGATTGAGTCCCCCAATATAGAACTGATACATTCATGTTTGGCTGGAGTCTACAGTTTAACTTCTAAGGGGTCTCTTTCTTGCATCCCACCAATGAATATAGGTTCCCAAGCTGAAGAAAATAGTCATGCATACGCCCCATTCAAATCAATGGAGCTTAAGATAGTTGCAGTTAACTTGTTCTATTAATTGTGTGACCAAATTTTTCAGAATTGTTTACCATTCCATACTTAAATGATGAGGCACCTAATGGTGTAGTGGGGAAATGCTTGATTAACAAGCAGAAGGTTGCCAGTTCAAATCCCCGCTGGTACTATATTGGGCATCAGCGATATAGGAAGATGCTGAAAGGCATCATCTTATACTGCGCAAAAGAAGGCAATGGTAAACCCCTCCTGTATTCTACCAAAAGAAAACCACAGGGCTTTGTGGGTGCCAGGAGTCAAAATCTACTTGATGGCACACTTTACCTTTACTTAAATTATACCTGTGTTTTGCCAACAGAACATCAGAAAACCACAGGTTCTATTTTTCATTTTGAGAAAGGCTTGAGATATTTTGGTTTACTTTTGATTCATGTCCATAGATAATCTTTTATAGATAGTTTTCTCCCTCTATTTTGTTCTAATATTTTGGCCACTCTAGTGTGACTAAGAAGGCAGGAAGTTGTTAAGTTGTTCAGTTCAGTTCAAATTTTGTTATAGTCTCTGACCAGCACAACAAGCGGGGGCGGGGGGTGGGATACAATTAAAGTTGTTAAGTTGATTTTCAACGGTCAGGATCACCAGAAGGCAGAGAACAGATTTAGTTCCCAACCCAGTGCAGTCTAAGTACAGTTTTTCCCCCCTTTCTCCCATCTAATAGGAATCTGCACAGGTCCATGCACAGGTTAGGCACCAAACCAGTTTGGATGAGGTCAGAACTGGTCCGAACTGGTTCGGTACCACATGGAGGGGAGGGGAGAGTAGGTGTTTTTAAAAAGAGGAGAGTGGGTCCTTACCTGCTCTCTGCTGCCTTATGCAGCTTTCTGCTGCTGCTGAGCCTGTGTGTGGCACTGGCACATCTGTGCATGGACAGACAGCATGTGTGTACTGGTGCCATGGGCAGATTCTTGGGATGAGTGCAGCAGCAGCAGAAAGCTGCATGAGGCAGGGGAGAGCAGGTAAGAACCCACTCTCTTCCTTTTTAAAGTTCCTACTCTCCACTCCATTCCACTCCCTGTGGTGCCAGACCAGTGCAAGGACCTCGGTTCATGCACATCCCCACTATCTAAATGAATGGTAGTCATTTACTCCTGTGCAGATAGGTAAATTGATGCTTTGGGGGTGCAAAACTCACCCTCCACCCATTACAGTGGGGGCCCTAACCTGTACTGACAAGGATTCTTCAGAAGGCTATGAATTCCCCAGAGCCCTGGGGTCTTTCCAATATATAAGCTCTCTTTCTCTGCACACTTTGCCCATCATAATGATGGACATTTTGTTGCTATGTAAAATAAAGTCAGAAGTCCCAGAGCATTTCCAAAAGCCTCCTTTAGAGTACTTCTCATGTTTGTCTTTGGTACAGATACCTAAGTACAAAATACACACACACACACACACACACACACACACACACACGTGAATTGTATAGATGTCTATTATTAGCTAGCTGTCTTTCCCCTTAAATACATGGAACTGCCAAATGGAAAAGGACTGGACTACATTTAAAGGTTTTAATGTCAATTTTATTATTGTATCATGTTTTAATTATTCAAGTGTAACAAGTAGGCACCAGATCTATTTAATAAAGAATAATCTACTATACTTAGAAATAATATACCAAGTAATTGTCTCTTTAAATGGGAAAAAGTAGAAAAAATGTTCCACAAAAAATGGTCATATTTGTATAGACTCCAAATCCCCTCTGTTTAAACAGAGTGATTAATATCAGCTCCTGTAGGAAATTAAATTCAGGGAAGAACAGTAATATGCAGATATGCAGATTTCTAGGCGGAATGGCTAGCCCTGGGTAACGGAGTCAGGTTGATTAATCTGCATCCGCAGAATACAAAATGAAATGCAGGGCTCTCCTGGGTTAGCAGTAGAAATGAGTTTCCCTTCTTACATTAGAAATAAATGGACAAACATGCACACACACACATACACATACACACACACGCACACACACAAATACTGAAAAGGGCCTTTACAGCATATGCCATGTTTACACACATATATGATATTTAATATTTAAATCAGGCTACTATATCTTGGATTTTGGTTTATCTCCAAAATAAGAATGTATGTGTGTGTGTGTGTGTGTGTGTGAACTCACAAGTATAACACCATCTTGTGTGTCAGAATTAAAGTGTATCTTTAATTCAATCATACCACATACTACTTTGGAAGAATATGCTTCAGAGATAAATACAAATATGATCTCATAGTTGAAATGTGAGATCACACAGCCTTATTTAATGCTCATTTTTGAACACGGCTTAGTACAGTACATTACTTCTACAATTCAAAAGCATATCAAAAATCTAACCATGAAGGAACAAGGACATTGTTGTACAGGGTTAGTTTGGACAAGGATAAGTAACGTTATAAAGAATTCCCTTTCCCTTTGCCTTTTAAAATATTAATCAGCTTACATTATCTGTCCCAGATGAAATATAAGAGTTTTGATCATGTAATAATGCCTTTTTAACAGAAAAATATTTACAGGAAAATTCAAAATGTCATTTTCAAGGTTTTTTTCCCCCTGTCGTTACTGGAAACCCAAGCCTGTTATTTAAAACCGTTCACAGTCTCTCCAATAATTGTATAGAAGTAGGCATTATGCTATATTATTAAAGCTGTAATTTCCTGCTGAATCTGGCTGGATGTTTCTTTTTATCACTTGGCAATTTCTATCTAGTTATGGCATAATTAAGTTTCCTGACCCTTGCTCACTCTCTTAACAGGACGCTTAGAAATATACTAGAATTGCAGATCTTCAACCTGATGTCCTCTCTCCCCACATAGTAATGGAATAAAATTATTAATCCAGTAATTGTACAGAACACATTACTTTGCATTGAATGTTCCTATTTTTCATTTTCTGTTAGTGACAATCAGCCAGAGGTACAAATCATTTCTGCAGGGAGCAGAACCCTTGAAAAAAAAGCCTCACTCATTCACTCCACTGTGGCTACCTGTATAGCTGCAGTTATTCAAAATCTAACACGGTACTAGGCTCAAGTGAACAAAACAAAGTTAATAAATGGAATAACGAACAAGATATTTCTTTGCTGCAGCTTCCTATGTGTCAAAAGCAGAACCGTGCCTCAAAATGATAAATCCCACACCCAGCTGCATTTCTACAACTGTTCAAATGAGTCTCAGGATATGTTTTTCAATCCACCCAAATTATTAGTAGCATTTATTTTCTCAGGGAAGTCATGAGACTGGATGATGCTAACAGACAGACAGGCTTTCTATTGCTTTTGGCCTTTTTGACTCTCCTGTGAAAGCTGCAGGCCTAAAACCAAGCTTTAAAAGGTTTAAATATCCCCCCTGAGAAGGATAGGTGGGTTGAGGGGAGGAATTTATTTTGGGATGCTGTCAAGAACAATATAAGAACATTTTCCTAATACAAATTTGATTGGAAAATGCTGTGTTATAATTTTGTCATTGGATTTCTCCTCTGGCCTTCATACTTATGGATACTTTTGTATTTAAGGGCTTTGGGGTGGGGGATGGGAAAGGTGTGGGGTTCTAACATCTGTGAGCAAGTTCTGCTCATATAACCCGACTGTCATATCTATCATATATTGCTCATATAACTCATATATTGGTCATATAACTCAACAGTCTCTCAACTGTTGGAGGACACTCTGGAATACCATGAAATGTGATGCGGGGGGCACGCATTGCAGTGGAAAGGCGAATTTGTGATAATAAGGGACATCTCTTGTGAGATGGTAAAAGCCTTCTACTCTTACAATGGCACTTTTGGATCCATGCCATGGTATGTAACACATTCTGTTCTTGAAATATATAGTTAACATTTGAGGCAAGCCCTACTGCCTGTTCCCAGTGGCTACGTAAGCCCTAAATGCCTTCAGAGAAGGCAGAAGAAAATAAACCTAGGCCAGGGCTAATTCATTATTTATTTGTTTACCATATTTTTATACTGCCTGATATGTGCATCTTTAAGCAGTGTGCAAAATTTAAAATGCAATATAAAAAATGGTAAAAACAGTTAAAATTTCACAAAATGAAGTTAAAAACAATCTCATAAGATAAAAATTAATTAAACAGTTTAAAATTAGCTTCAGGATGCTCTCAGCTCCTGAATGCGCAGGACCACCTGCCCATTATTATTTTGTCTTTTGTGACTTTTGTTTCATTGATTTCATATTTATTATTTTTTAAAGCCCCACTTACTTCAAGGAACTCAGAGGGGCATACATGCCCCACCCCCCATTCTACCTTCACAACCTTTTGAGGGTAGGTTAAACCATTTTGAGATGCATGTTTTGGCAGTATAGAAACATCCTAAATCAATAATACCTTAATAAATAGGCTGTGAGAGCAGGGGCGTAACAAGGCTGGAGTGGGCCCAGAGACAAAATTTTAAAATGGGCCCCTCGCTGACACACACACACTTCACAATATATAGTCATGTGACTTGCCTCTCTGGGGGGCCCCTCGGGGTGTGGGGGCCCCCAGGCAGCCGCCTCCCCTTGCCTGATAGTAGTTACGCCCCTGTGTGAGAGTAGTAGCTGGCCCAAGTGAGTGTCATGGCTGAATGGAAATTTGATTCTCAGTCTCTTACTACTTTGAAAACCTTGGTAGAAAGCAGTAAATAAATGATAATATTATTGCCTTCAAATTTATCAATAAGGTTTATTATTTCATTTTTTAAAAAAAGTCTCAAAATTTTGATTTCAAAAGTGGAATCTGGAACTTTTCAATATTCAACATTCAAACGTTTGACTAGTATAGTGGTTTGGAACCTGGGGTCTTCCAGATGTTGTTGAATTACAACTCCAAACATCCCCAGCTAGCTTGGGATGTTGGGAGTTGTAATTCAGCATTGTTTGCAGGAACCCAGAATGGGAACCACTGCAGTAGTGTATACAAAACTTTGCAATAATTTATGGCTAATAGCTGCATTATTCAGGAGAGAGCAGAAGCCAGTCTATGCTTTCTCAGTGCTATATTTCAACTAATTCTAACCTGAAATCCATCCTCTGTTGGTGATATTGTATTTTCTCTATATTTGGTCTGGGAATTAACTCTTTCTGCTACAATAGCAATACACTTGACTTGGCTTAATTAGCATATTATTGCCAATTCATATTTCTCTGCTGAGGTGGCTCCTATGTTGGCTAGCAATGCCATCACAAAGCCACGGGTTTGCAATTATACTGCCCTAGTGGCCATTAGACACCTTTCCTTTCTAATACACAGCTGCTGCAGCAGTTTCAGGGCAGCTTCATACAAATATCAGCATGCCCAAAAGCCAGGAAAACATTGGTAGAATGTTGGGAACTGTGACTGTGCGTTCCCAGTGGGTGTGTCATGCAAACCTGCACAGGTCCCATGCCATCCACCCAACATTCTACTGACTTCCTCTGCCCATCTTCATATATTGGCTTCCAGTAATTAGAGGAAGTCAGTAGAATGTTGGGCAGACAGCACAGGAACCAGATTTGGCCAGGTTCAGACGACACATCTGCCAGGAGTATACACTCACAGTTCTCAACATTTCCCCAGCTTTGGGTCTCACCAGAGGTCATGTAAAGCTGCCTTTAGTGAACTGGGTTTTAAGCTGGAAGCCACATTTGGTTTCTCTTATCCACAAGTATCATTTGCCCTAAGACTATGGGCAATTGCTGTTGTTCACCTAATACTTTCCCCTTCTTCTCTTCTTTCTCCTTGCCCTTAGAAGCCTAGCTAGAGTAGAAACCCTTTTCCTGACAGGTCAGCATTCCATGAGCAGGGAGCTTTTGCCATTATCCTCATCTGCATTTTGTAGAAGTACAGTCCCAGAAGAACAGCGTATCTTCCCTAAATGCCTGCTTGGAGGCAGTAATGGGCTGGATGAGGGATAACTAACTGAAGTTGAATCCAAATAAGAGAGAAGTTCTGACAGGGGTGGAGTCAGGACCCGAGAGATAGTTTAGATCTGCCTGTTCTGAATGAGGCTAAACTCCCTTTGAATGATCAGGTATGTAGCTTGGGAGTGCTCCTGGACCTAAAGCTCTCCTTGGTTTCTCAAGTTGAGGCAGTGGCCAGGAACGCTTTTTATCAGTTTCGGCTGATATGTCAGTTACGTCCATTTCTAGATGTGAATGACCTTAAAACAGTGGTACATACAGGTGAAACTCGGAAAATTAGAATATCGTGCAAAAGTCCATTAATTTCAGTAATGCAAATTAAAAGGTGAAACTGATATATGAGACAGACGCATTACATGCAAAGCGAGATAAGTCAAGCCTTAATTTGTTATAATTGTGATGATCATGGCGTACAGCTCATGAAAACCCCAAATCCACAATCTCAGAAAATTAGAATATTACATGGAACCAAGAAGACAAGGATTGAAGAATAGATCAATATCGGACCTCTGAAAAGTATAAGCATGCATATGTATTCAGTACTTGGTTTGGGCCCCTTTTGCAGCAATTACTGCCTCAATGCGGTGTGGCATGGATGCTATCAGCCTGTGGCACTGATGAGGTATTATGGAAGACCAGGATGCTTCATTAGTGGCCTTCAGCAATTCTGCATGTCTCATGTCTCATGTCTCTCATCCTTCTCTTGGCAATGCCCCATAGATTCTCTATGGGGTCAGGTCAGGCGAGTTTGCTGGCCAATCAAGCACAGTACACTGTATACTTTTCAGAGGTCCGATATTGTTCTATTCTTCAATCCTTGTCTTCTTGGTTCCATGTAATATTCTAATTTTCTGAGATTGTGGATTTGGGGTTTTCATGAGCTGTACGCCATGATCATCACAATTATAACAAATTAAGGCTTGACTTATCTCGCTTTGCATGTAATGCATCTGTCTCATATATCAGTTTCACCTTTTAATTTGCATTACTGAAATTAATGGACTTTTGCACGATATTCTAATTTTCCGAGTTTCACCTGTATTCTTGAGCTGGCATCCATCAGTTTCAAAGTTCAAAGGGAGGGGATGTGTGGCTTTCCAGATGTTGATGAACTACAACTCCTATCACCCCCAGAGAGCCACACCTGGTATAAAGAGCCATGGCCATGTTGTGTAGGGCAAGGATCTTCTTGGTTGTGGAACTGGTTTTGCCTGGCACCTATATTGCTATCCTTCTAGTGCTAGGCAAAGATCTTTTTTATTCTCCTTGGCTTTTTGGAATGTTCTTGGGATGCTTTTATAACTCATTTTAAACCACTTTGAAAGTTATATGTATTCTGGCCAATACATAACTTATGTATGCACTGTTATGTATGTATTGTATGAATAAAAGTATGTATTCTGGCCAACTGCATACACGAGGTGCTGGTGCTACATGAGATGCACTGGTGTGGTGCTGCTGCTGAATTCGAGCACCAGCACCAGCACTCATGGTGGAGGGAGGTGGATTTTGACAACCTCTCCTTCCCCTAGAAGCCCTTGCACCACCTGAAAATAGGTCTGCATGGCTCTTGGGCTTATTTTCAAAGGGCACAGATGCTTCCAGGAGGAGAGTTCATTGAACCACACACACTCACACACATGCACACATGCGTGTGCACACCCTGTGTTAATCGAACACAGCATTGGTGCTTCATAAGTCAAGATGCTTGTGCTGTTCTTGTTTTATAATGTTTTTGTTTAATTCAAGTTTAATTTTTTTTAATGGAAAGCAGCCTGAATAAATAAATGTTGATCTCACAGAAAGATTCATGAAGCAAAAACAACTCCTCTGATTTTGAAGCATAACACACCTTCACCAGTAGAAGCTGGTATGGGAAACGCTGGCATCTGAGCTAGCATCTCAGCTAGATGTCTTAGCTAGAGGTGGAAGCCCCACCTCTAAATAAGTTATTACAACATGCTACATTGCAGGGACATCGAATTTCTGTCATTTATTCAGAGTGCATTAATGCTCATCTAATATTAACTCTCTCGGGACTTGGCCAAGCTCCAAGACAGCCCATGGCTATGAGTCTGGTTAAGATGCAGAGGGACAAGGATCAAATAGGGGCCAGATGTAGGTAATGTGGTCAAGGCAGGCTGAGACATTAAGTACCTGAGTAGGCAGATGGGGATGGGAAGGGTAAGAGGCAGAGGACATAGTTGAGGATGGGGGGCTGGTCAAGTACCCAAAGAGGTAGTCATGTATCAAAAGGGCTAGAAATGAAAGAAGTGGTCCAGGGGGCTGGATGCGTTGTCAAGAACCAAGATGAGGTGAGGCAAGGCTCAGGACACCTAGATCTTTCCCCTGTACACAATGCTGCTCTGGTGATGTAGTACGAGGTAAGAAACCAATGACTAGCTGTTGGCTGATCTGGTTCAAGACACTCTCACCTTGGTGCTCCACATATTTCTACCTGAACTTGAGCTGAAACAATACTTTTTGGAAAATTCTAAAACAATATTTGACAATGGATTTTGAAAATTTGATGTATTTTAAAATATACACATTGTTGGCTAGCAGTCAATTGTTTCTAATTTTAAAGGGTATTTTTGAGTCATTGATTTGGTATCTGAGAATCTACAAAAGTCACTATTTGGTTTTCTAGGACTTTCTTTAGTGATATAGATCATCAATAATGAAATAACCATAGTGCTATATAGACAAAGTAGATTATTCTGTGCGGTTTGGAGTTTCCCATGTTTTCTTTGCTGTTTGCAATATTACTGATTGATTGATTGATTGATTGATGTGTCAATCAATCAATCAATCAATCACCCCTCTACTTATATAGGTTTTTGGAGTGGTTAACAATAAAGTAAGCATTCCACAAATAAGCAATAAACAATTTAAACAATCAAAATAAAACAAACATCAGATGAAACAACTAGTAGCCAAAGAGTTCAATAGCCAAACAAAACAAAACAGTGAAACTCACTCCCCTCCCGTCCTGAAATATTCCACCAGATCATAAGCTTGGTGAAAGAAGGCTGTTTTAAAGATCCTCTGAAAGAGTGTGATGGGCCTCATAGGGGAGGGAGTTCCACTACCAGGCAATGCGGCTGAACAAGCCACTCCAGCCTCCAGTCCTCTTGCATCAGGGTTCTCGTTAGCAAACAGTGATTATCTATCAGAGACTAAGGTTGATCACATGACCATCGGCACTGGTGCTGGGGAGGGCTGAGAGCAAGGCAGGAGCCTACCTGCCTTCCCCCCCCACAATCCTTGCCGCTCATGGCTCTGCCGTGCCGTGATCCCACATGAGTGGTGCGGTAGCAACCGGCACAGTGAATGGGAGCCAGGTGAAAGGCAGCCAGGCCTCCAAATATCCCACAGATACCCACACAAGGTGTGCGGTGCATTGGGATACCTCCTGGCTGCTAGGATGCTCCTTCCCCTGGGCTCTATGGGCAAGGTGGCTTCCATCAGCCCGAAAGGAGCTGTCAGCAACCCACTCACCCACATGACTGGGCATCCTCCCACCTTCCTTTTAGTCTGGGTTTAAAACCCAGGCTACTCGGCAGAGGAGCACCAGGATTGGGAGCAATCCTGCTGATTCTCATGACTAGCCCTACTGGGCTGGCACTACCCTACCTGGGTAGGGCTGCTCATGAGAACAACTTCCCAAATTATATTTAAAAAATGGATTTCAAATATCTTATGGTATTCAAAAACCAAATCCGCAGTAAAGTTCACACAGGAGTAGAAAGTGTAAGGAATAAGATCCATAATATTTTTGTGCAAAGTTTTTTATACTCTTTATAGCTCCCTACAACCACTTTGTGAGAAAACATTTTGATTCCCATTTTACAGTTGGGGATTGAGGCTGAAAGTCCATGGAAGTTTATGCAATGAATCTAGGGCTGGAACTACAAGGCAGGATTTGAACTTTTGGGCTAAAGGGATTTTATATGTAGTGGCGTTTTCATACATGCCAGTCATTACTTGATGTTGCAGACACTGAATGATGGACACATACATGTATTTTGCTCTAAGGGGAGGAAAGAGGAAACAGAGAGAGTCAGGGGTGCTGCCAACATCCAGTTCCCCATGTTTCATCTGTGGTGGCCCCTCTCTTCCCAAACTGCCACCACAGAGATACTAGGGGACATCTTGCTCTGAGGAAAAGAGAGAAAGACACAGCCTGTGGGAGGACCTTATTTAAGAGTGCAACATGTAAAGATCTAGGTTTTAGAGTTGTTGTTTTTTGGTTGTTGTTTTTTCTTTCCCTTGCTGCTTGTTATATGTGTTTTTATTGAGATGTGTCTCATTTTAATGCTTTTATGTAAACTGCTTTGGGATGTTTGCCTGAAAAGCAGTATATGTATGTAATGAATGAATGAATGAATGAATGCTTATATATGTGAAACAGTCACTGTAGAAACCCCCACACAGGTACTGCATTCAGATCATTTCACATCCTCACCAGGCGCGTAACAACGATCGGGCAAGGGGAGACAGTTGTCTGGGGGCCCCACTGCCTGGAGGGGCCCCCCAGAGGCACCTCACGTGACTCCCCATTGCCCCCTGCCCAGCCCCAAGGCCCCTCAGCCACTTGCCCTGTTCACCGTCTCTCCAGCTTGTTCTCCTGGCCCGCAATCGAGGCAGCAGACAAGCTGCAAAGAGCTCCTTTTCTCCCGCCTCTCAGCTGATCGGCGGGTGGGCGGGGCTTCCACGGAGGCCTCCTGTAGGCCTCTGTGAAGCCTGAACTCCAGTAGGGCCCAAGCCAGCCAGGAAGGAGGAGGCAGCCAGAGTGGCCACCACTGTTCTCTGCAGCAGAAGACCCCTTGCTGCCCTGCTGAACCCAGCATTTGCCAGGTAGAGTGTGAACTCCTTTTTGTGGTTACCTCCCCCCCCCCCCGGATATATAGGCATCTGCTTGCCATAGGGCTTTGATATGGGGGGGAGGGACTGAGAAGTCTCTGAATATTTATTTTTAAACAGCTTGGAAAATTTGCTGGCTTAAAAAAAACTATCTAAAAAGTCCTATAAGTGGCTTGTTTCATGGCAGAAAATTACAAAAACTTCTGGAAGAAACAGTATTATATTCATTTTATTCATTCATTCATTCATTCATTTATAAATGCACTTATGTTCAAGTTGTTTTGCAACCCAGAAGGTCTGAGTGAGAACTGTGAAGCATGTCTTGTGCTTTTATTTTATTTTATTTTTCTTGTGTGTGAACTGCTCCCCAATAACCTGCAGGGACTTCAGGGTAAATCTGGCCAACATGTGAATGCAGCACCTCCATTCCAGAGGAGATGTGTGTTAAAGGGCTTTAAAAGCCTCCTGTGAAAAACCTCCTGGAATCAAACTTGACTGAATTTGTTCAGAATTCTGAGAAAACAAACATAGGCTCACCCTGCATGGTTGAAAGTCTCCTTTGCTAATCTGCAGCAAGGGGTCCATTTTAATCATTCATCTTTCTAGTGTGTTCTAGGCATTAAAAGTAAAACAAATGTATAGTACTCAATGTATATCACTATATATTGTGACGTGTGCGTGTGTGTATTCAGTGAAATGTATTTCCAGGCAGCATACTTATTTTGAAATATCAGACTTAAATCCTTGGGGGCCTGGGGTGTGTGGAGGCCCTGGACTTTGGGGGGGGGCATTTTAAAATCTTGTCTCTGGGCCCACTCCAACCTTGCTACGCCCCTGATCCTCACCTCAAACACAGTGCTTTCCAAACCATCATTCACACATTCAACCATAGTGCATCAAATGATGAGACATCAAGTGATGAAGTCCATGTGTGAATCCACCCAATATTCTGCCAGTAGGTCACCAGCATTCAATTTATACTTCACTGGTGATATATTTCTTTCCTGGTTCTAAAAAAGAAAGATTTCAAGAAAACACAACTGAATTTTTCACCTGACTGAACTATCAATACACACTTGGACACATGAAGCAAGTAGATAGAAATACAGTTGAGCAGTAGGACTGGACATTAATAATAACCTCTTGAAATGAATTCTTGAGAAATAGCAGGATAAACTTAGCATCTTCATATCAGTGTTTGATCCCATTGCTTTCAAATGCTTTGGTATATTTTTCCACTTTCCTGCCTTGTCCTATAATAATGCCTTTTGGTCTTGCAGAAGAATAAATGGTAAAGGTGGTGGTTGTGGTGGTTGCACAACATTTCCACGCTGACAGGTTTATATACTAATCCTTGTACTTCCCCTTTGGCATCCTTACGAGGGGAATATGTGCTTCTCTGATAAATGGAACTGTTCAAATAATAAAAATACTGTTTTTAAGTGCATTAGACAATAGGCTTTTCCTCCATCAAAAACAATGTTACAGCCGTCATCCGGACTTTTTTTTTATAGGCTACAAAATAACTCTGATTTTATTTCCATTGAATCAGACACTGTGGAAAAGGTAATCGTCGTAATCACAGCAAAGATTTCTCTCTATTTATCATGGCACTTCGGCAGGCCCCATCACCTCAGTCTCTGAGCAACTTCCAGAGCAGCATCACTTTGCGATAGATTTGATACATAACAGGCAAACATGATTCTTTAATTTGTTTTATATTTGATCCGTTGGGGCTCTTCAGAGAGTCTCATTCATCACTGCTCCTTTTACTTCTCACCAGTGATAAACTTTTAGTGCACACTTTAATAGCTGAGATTATAGGGGGAAACCATCAAATGGAAAAGCTGAGCATTTTCAAAGCCTCATACTTACTTCAAAATTTGTTTGAAAACAAGGAGGCTGGCTAACTAAGATACAGTTCTGTGGCTGCAGCAAAAATTCGAAATTTAATTTACTTGGCAAGTTTGCCAAATCTACCTTTAGAAACAGGACATGTACATATACTATTATATATTCCTATTAGGACTGCCAACTTTTCAACCATACTCTGTATCTTATGTACCTGCTGATTTCTGCAGCTCAAGTAATTGTTAAAGGCACAAGAGCAAACCAGGCAGGGTTTTTTCCTCAACAATTGACAACTTACACTGGCCCACATGTTGTATAGCCTAACACAGGAGGTGTCAATCACCCACAATGCTGTAGGCTCATAGTGAAGCACCAGCTGTCTTATGCAGAAGAGCGCAAATACTTGGATTAGTGTGTCCACACTCTGGAAGCACAGGTTAGATCAGATTTTTCTGTTCTAACTAGTGCTTCCAGAGTGTGGATAAACTCCAAGTATTTGTGCTCTTGAAGAAAAGTGCAAGACCGCTGATGCTACACTATGAGACTGCAGCAGTGAGGGTAGATTGGCATCAACTGCATTAGGCTGCACAGTATATAGGCTGGTGTAATTAGTTAATCCATAATCCACAATATCCAGAACTATTATAGATATGATGTGCATATTCAAGTCATGCTGGATTCTTAGTCCACAGAATATCACTCTGCAAAAGAAAATGCTTGTTTTGTTCTATATTGATACTATGCTACTTTGATTGTTGTATACAGACATTGAAAACTGATAATTTGGAGTCCAGCATGGCTGTGGTTATCTAACAAAAAACTAAAGATTGGCCAAAGCCTTCTTGCTTTAACAATTACATGTGCCTTTGGAAGGGGTGCCAAACATATCATTGAGATCCATACTGTCAGATTAAGAAGAGTCAAAGCAAGGATGTAACAATAATTGAATGAAGGTGGACAGATGTCCCTGGATCCCTGAGAGAGTGGGGCCCACCGGCTGGATGATAGCTAGCTCTTTGCTCTTCCCCTTATACCTCTCTGAAGAAGGGAGGTGGGGTTAGGGGCCCATCTTCATCTTTTGCCCACCACCCACTCAAACCTTTTTGCACCCTTGAAAGTTTTTCACACAGGGCTTCACATTTCCTCCAGAATGGAGAAGGTGCACCCACATATCGACCAGATTTACCCCTAAGTCCCTGCAAGCTATTGGAGAGCACTTCACACGATTCAGGTTTTTCACTGTGCGTTAGAGTGCAGCCTGATTTATATCCGGGATAATAAAATCCACTTTTTGTGTCGGGTTTTGGGGAGTTTGCAGTAAAGCCTTGCAGAAAACTCATGGTAAAGCCAGCTGTGTGGAGAACTCCCTGGTCAAAGCCCGCTTTTCCGGCACAGAATAAATTCTCTTACATATAGCCTTTTGAATTTGTCTTAAGTTACAAAAACTTCACTTTGTTGTCCTAGATACCAGAACTTAAGAAAAACTG